>NC_041387.1:270312531-270421573 GCF_002162155.2 Triticum dicoccoides
CTCCGAGATGGGATCTCACAGATACAGAAGGTTGCAGCGGTGGAATTAGGTTTTCATGGTCTGTTCTGATGTTCTAGGGGTACGTGGGTATATATAGGAGGAAGAAGCAGGTCGGTGGCCGCCCGAGGGGCCCACGAGATAGGGGGGCGCCCCCTGTAGGGGTGGGCGCGCCCTCCACCCTCGTGGCCGCCTCGGCTGCTTCTTGACTTGCACTACAAGACAGTAGATGTGAAGTTTGATGAATCTAATGGCTCGCAACTAGAGCAATTGCCAATTGATGTAGGAGACAAAGATCCTTCGGAAGCAATCCAAGACTTGTCTATTGGCAAGGTCCGTCCAACAGAGGTGAAGCAGAGTACCTCGTCCGTCCAAGTGGAAGCTTCTACTTCATGACAAGGTGAACCAAGAGTTGATACGGAAGCATCCACTAGTGGGACACACCAAGATGAAGAAAATGAGGAAGTGCATCAAGATGAACGTCAACAACCTCCTTCTCCACCACGACAAGAGAACGACAACGCCAACAATGAAGAAGGCCAAGAAGAAGAACAAGATTAAGAAGAAGTTCAACCAAGAACCAAGCAAAAGCTTTCACGAGTTCGAGCAAGAATTGCTAAAAACCATCCCGTCGAGAAAATCTACAATGATATTCAAACTGGGAGAATCACTCGCTCTAAAACTCGTTTAGCTAACTTTTGTGAAAACTATTCTTTCATCTCTAGCATTGAACCTATGAAGGTCGAAGAAGCATTGGAAGATCCGGATTGGATAAATGCTATGCATGAAGAGCTACACAACTTTGAGAGGAACCAAGTTTGGACATTGGTTGAGAAGCCCGACAACAACCACAACATCATCGGTATCAAATGGGTGTTTCGCAACAAGAAAGATGAAGATGGACAAGTAGTTCACAACAAAGCACGTCTCGTCGCCCAAGGCTACACACAAGTCGAAGGTATGGCCTATGGTGAGACTTACGCTCCCGTTGCTAGACTTGAGTCCATTCGCATCTTACTTGCCTATGCTAATCACCATGATATCACCTTGTACCAAATGAACATTAAAAGTGCTTTTCTAAATGGTGAAATAGAGGAGGAAGTTTATGTTAAGAAACCTCCCGGCTTTGTCAATCCTAAGAAACCAAATCATGTTTACAAACTTCACAAAGCCCTTTATGGTCTTAAACAAGCTCCTAGAGCGTGGTATAAATGCTTGACCAAGTTCCTCATTGAAAAAGGCTTTGAAATTGGGAAAATTGATTCCACACGTTTTACTAAAAGGGTTAATGGAGAACTATTTGTGTGCCAAATCTATGTTGATGATATTATATTTGGTTCAACTAACCCTCATTTTAGTGAAAAGTTGGGGAAGCTAATGTCAGAGAAGTTTGAGATATCTATGATGAGTGAACTCAAATTCTTTGTTGGTTTGCAAATCAAGAAAACTAAGGAAGGTACCTTTGTCTCTCAAACGAAGTACACCAAGGACCTATCCAAGAAGTTCAATATGCAAGAATGCAAAGATATGTCTACACGCATGCCTACTAGTGGACATCTTGACTTGACCAAAGATGGTGAACCGGTTGATCAAAAGGTTTATCGCTCTATGATTGGTTCATTGTTATATCTATGTGCTTTACGTCCCGATATCATGCTAAATGTGTGCATGTGTGCACGATATCAAGCTGCTCCTAAAGAATGTCATCTTAAGGCCGTGAAAAGGATAGTGAGATACTTAATCCATACACCAAATTTTGGCATTTGGTATGCTAAGAGGGCCTCTTTCGATCTTGTTGGCTACTCCGACTCGGACTATGCTGGAGACAAGGTTGATAGAAAGTCCACTTCGGGTACTTGTCAATTTCTTGGTAGATCTCTTGTGTCTTGGTCCTCCAAGAAACAAAACTCGGTATCCTTATCCACTGCCGAAGCGGAATACATTGCCGCTGGTTCATGTTGTGCTCAATTACTTTGGATGACCCAAACTCTTAAAGATCATGGGATATATGTGAAACATGTTCCATTGCTTTGTGACAATGCAAGTGCTATCAAAATTGGTCATAATCATGTACAACATTCTCGAACTAAGCATATTGAAGTTTGACATCATTTCATTCGAGATCATGTTGCTAAGGGTGACATTAATCTTAAGCATGTTCGCACCGAAAGGCAATTAGCAGATATATTCACTAAACCTCTTGATGGGAAAGTGTTTTGCAGGTTGAGAGGAGAATTGAACATCATAGATGCTTCAAACTTGGAGTAGAAACTCCATTAGACACATGCAAGACATGAGCTTATGACTAATCCTTGATATTTCTCTTATGATGAAGATCTTATGTCTTGGATATATTTGCATCTTGCATGTTATATAACCCATGTAGGTACTTGGTTGAATCAAATTCCATGAGATTGTAAACTACTCACATCTTGAGCAATCTCTACATCACCAAGTTTCTGCACTATGGTGGTTGAAGACAAGGAAGCACGGAACCATTCAAACATATCCTTGACAAATTCTATGTTGAGCTTCATGATTGTCATTTTTAAATACACAAGTGCTATTCCTTGCAAGAACTAACCCATGTAGGTAGATGGACTCAAATTCCAACTGGTTCTCTCAATTCTTGATGAGCTACATCAACCTTGAGCAACCCACACAAGTTCAACTACATGTTCAACACCACCAACCAAGGTATGTTATTCCATCTTAGAGAAGCTTTACTCCAAGTCATGAGCTAAAGCAACTCGACAAGATGTGAATACATCAAGATGCTTAAACGAAAAATGGCAACCCCATTTTGAGCTTAAACGATGAGTATGACCTATGATCAAGTGATCTCACTTGACTCCCAAGTCAATATACTCTAACATAGGTGACTTTGTCACCGACCATCTCTAGATGAAGTTCTCTTGTGTTCTTTTCTGTGTTTTTGCATTTGTTTCATGCATATTTGTTTCCCCTTTAAAAAAAGCACTTCATCTAGATTTCTTTCTGTTTGCTCTGCATTTTCTGCATCCAATTCATTGCATATCATTCAGTAAATTCCTTGCAAATCTTTGTGAGATCTTACTAGTCTAGTGAGCTGAGGTGACAAGTGTTTTCTCTGTGATGAACTCGGTTTCACCGATTTGTTGTTTTCGGTCCAACCGAAACCTTTCGGTACAACCGACGCATACCACTCGGTGCCACCGATTTCACAACAGGAAAAATAGTTTGCCACTTATTCTGTGTTTCTTCTGATCCAGCTCCACTCAATGAATCTTGTCCTCTACAAGCATCACATTTATATAAATGCTTTGTACTGTGTCTCAAGGATCAAACCCTTCTTGGAAATTGATGTCAACGGGGGAGAGAGAGATCACATCAAAGCTTATCACTTCCAAAAGGGAGATAGCATTACTTCCACAGGGGGAGAAAGAGATCTCTAGGGGGAGAGAATACTCAAGTAGAAAGTATTTCTCAAGGATCCCAGATGTCTGGTGTTCAAGAGGAGAGATGCCACATGTCTTCTTGAGGGGAAAGACATGCTCATATGTGCTTATTTGCATTAGCTCTGTTCAATTATATCCTTCAGCTCTTATTTTCTGTTCCCTATCTTCTCCCAGTATCCCATGCTAGATTCAGGGGGAGCAAGACATCTAAGGAAAGAAATCATTTAAATTCATTGCATATCTTTACCCGCGGGGACATGTCTAATCCAATGTGGTACTTAGTACTCACTCTCTACATGTCATCCCAGTCTTGGTATTCTTGTGGTTTCTTTAGTTTTCTCTGGCTAGTAGATGTACCTGTGTTATCTAACCTTGTTTACGCAGGTTCATTCCATCCTAAGCCAACTCAAGACTACAAGGTAATTATATGCATCACAATCATGTGTATGAGGAATTCTTGCTGATGTACATACTGTTTGCAAGAAGGACTCATGGGCATGAAGGTATTTTCTTTAATATTCTTTGCTATGATGTATATGGCCAAGATACATGTAACACATTGCCTACTCTATCATGGTTATGCTCTCACATGCTTCTATATTCCATATTCACATGATTGCATACATGTAGGGGGAGCCTATGCTTGTTACATGTCTTTCCAAAGCTTTACTTTCTATTCTTTATATCTTTATCTAAAGCTTCGATGTACATTGTTAGCAATTACCAAAAAGGGGGAGATTGAAAGCACAAGTGCTCCCTAGGTGGTTTTGGTAATTAATGTCAACATATCTCTTGTTGGACTAACACTTTTATCTAGTATGTTTCAGATAAGTTCAACAATGGAGTGGCATGGACTATAAGATGTGGGAACTCCTTCTAGATGCTAAGGACAAAGGATTGGCTCAAGCTTCAAGCTCAAGACTCTTCATTTTACATTTTAGTGATCCAAGATCACATTGAGTCTATAGGAAAAGCCAATACTATCAAGAAGGGATGAGGTGTTGCTTAATGAGTTTCTTGCTCCATAGTGCTTAGTGATATGCTCCAAAACCCTCAACTACTTTCCCACTTCCACACATATGACCTAAACCTAAAGTCAAACTCGGCCGTACCGATTCTTTCTATCCGGCGCCACCGAGTTCAGATGTCTTAGCCACTGCCACAAACCCTAGACAAATCGGTCTCATCGATAGGGATCTCGGTCTCACCGAGATGGGATTGTAATCTCTCTGTGTATGTCCATTACCAAAATCGGTCTCACCGAGTTTGAGCAATCGGTACTACCGAGATTACAATGCAAACTCTCTGGTTAACTTATTACCAAAATCGGTCCCACCGAGTTTGAGTATCGGTCCCACCGAGTTTGCCTGACCAACCTTCTGGTTAGCTAATTACCAAAATCGGTCTCACCGAGTTTGTGTAATCGGTCTCACCGAGATTACGTTATGCCCTAACCCTAACCATATCGGTCCTACCGAGTTGCATGTCGGTCCCACCAAAAACCCTAACGGTCACTAAATTTACTAAATCGGTTCGACCGAGTTTGTTGATTCGGTCCCACCGAGTTTGGTAAATTGTGTGTAACGGTTAGATTTTGTGTGGAGGCTATATATATCCCTCCACCTCCTCTTCATTCATGGAGAGAGCCATCAGAACAAACCTACACTTCCAACTTACCAGTTCTGAGAGAGAACTACCTACTCATGTGTTGAGGCCAAGATATTCCATTCCTACCATATGAATCTTGATCTCTAGCCTTCCTCAAGTTGCTTTCCACTCAAATCTTCTTTCCACCAGATCCAAATCCTATGAGAGAGAGTTGAGTGTTGGGGAGACTATCATTTGAAGCACAAGAGCAAGGAGTTCATCATCAACGCACCATTTGTTACTTCTTGGAGAGTGGTGTCTCCTAGATTGGCTAGGTGTCACTTGGGAGCCTCCGACAAGATTGTGGAGTTGAACCAAGGAGTTTGTAAGGGAAAGGAGATCGCCTACTTCATGAAGATCTACCGCTAGTGAGACAAGTCCTTCGTGGGCGACGGCCATGGTGGGATAGACAAGGTTGCTTCTTCGTGGACCCTTCGTGGGTGGAGCCCTCCGTGGACTCGCGCAACCGTTACCCTTCGTGGGTTGAAGTCTCCATCAACGTGGATGTACGATAGCACCACCTATCGGAACCACGACAACAACATCCGTGTCTCCAATTGCGTTTGAATCCTCCAAAACCCTTCCCTTTACATTCTTGCAAGTTGCATGCTTTACTTTTCGCTGCTCATATACTCTTTGCATGCTTGCTTGTTATGTATTGTGTATGTTAAACTTGTGCCTAAACTCCACTTAAACTTAAAGAAGTTAAAAACTGCAACTTTTATACTTAGTGTCTAATCACCCCCCGTCTAGACACCTGTTCTCAAGGTCCTACAATAACTCAATCATACATAAAAGAATTCAGAGGAGATTCAAATATTTCTCATAGATAAACTTGATCATAAACCCACAATTCATCCGATCTCGACAAACACACCGCAAAAAGAGTTACATCGAATAGATCTCCAAGAAGATCGAGGAGAACATGGTATTGAGATCCAAAAAGAGAGAAGAAGCCATCTAGCTAATAACTATGGACCCGAAGGTCTATGGTAAACTACTCACAACTCATCAGACAGGCTATGGTGTTGATGTAGAAGCCCTCTGTGGTCGATTCCCCCCCCCCCCGGCGGAGCGCCGGCGAAGGCTCCGAGATGGGATCTCACAGATACAGAAGGTTGCAGTGGTGGAATTAGGTTTTCGTGGTCTGTTCTGATGTTCTAGGGGTATGTGGGTATATATAGGAGGAAGAAGCAGGTCGGTGGCCGCCCGAGGGGCCCACGAGATAGGGGGGCGCCCCCTGTAGGGGTGGGCGCGCCCTCCACCCTCGTGGCCGCCTCGGCTGCTTCTTGACTTGCACTCCAAGTCCTATGGATCACGTTCATTCCAAAAATCACGCTCCCGAAGGTTTCATTCCGTTTGGACTCCGTTTGATATTCCTTTTCTTCGAAATACTGAAATAGGCAAAAAAACAGCAATACGGTCTGGGCCTCCGGTTAGTAGGTTAGTCCCAAATATGATATAAATGTGTAAATTAAAGCCCATAAACAATAAAAATGGGTAATATAATAGCATGGAACAATCAGAAATTATAGATACGTTGTAGACGTAACAAGCATCCCCAAGCTTAATTCCTGCTCGTCCTCGAGTAGGTAAATGATAAAAACCCAATTTTTGATGTGGAATGCTACCTAGCATAATTCTCAATGTAATTTTCTTTATTGTGGCATGAATGTTCAGATCCAAATGATTCAAAATAAAAGTTCATATTGAGATAAGAAATAGTAATACTTCAAGCATACTAATCAAGCAATCATATCTTCTCAAAATAACATGGCTAAAGAAAGTTATCCCTACAAAATAATATAGTTTGGCTGTTGCTTTATCTTCATCACACAAAGTATTTAATCATGCACAACCCTGATGACAAGCCAAGAAATCGTTTCATACTTTAGTAATCTCAAACTTTTTCAACTTTCACGCAATACATGAGCATGAGCCATGGACATAGCACTATATGTGGAATAGAATGGTGGTGGTGGAGAAGACAAAAAGGAGAAGATAGTCTCACATCAACTAGGCATATCAACGGGCTATGGAGATGCCCATTAATAGATATCAATGTGAGTGAGTAGGGATTGCCATGCAACGGATGCACTAGAGCTATAAATGTATGAAAGCTCAACAAAAGAAACTAAGTGGGTGTGCATCCAACTCGCTTGCTCATGAAGACCTAGGGCATTTTGAGGAAGCCCATCATTGGAATATACAAGCCAAGTTCTATAATGAAAAATTCCCACTAGTATATGAAAGTGACAACATAGGAGACTCTCTATCATGAAGATCATGGTGCTACTTTAAAGCACAAGTGTGGTAAAAAGGATAGTAACATTGTCCCTTCTCTCTTTTTCTCTCATTTTTTTCTTTTTTTTTCTTTGGCCTTTCTTTTTTTTCTTTTTTTAAAGTCCGAAGTCTCATCCCGACTTGTGGGGGAATCATAGTCTCCATCATCCTTTCCTCACTGGTACAATGCTCTAATAATGAAGATCATCACACTTTTATTTACTTACAACTCAAGATTACAACTCAAAAATAGAACAAGATATGACTCTATATGAATGCCTCTGGCGGTGTACCGGGATAGGCAATGAATCAAGAGCGACATGTATGAAAATTATGAAGGTGGCCATGCCACAAATACGATGTCAAATACATGATCATGCAAAGAGCAATATGACAATGATGATGCGTGTCATATAAACAGAACGGTGGAAAGTTGCATGGCAATATATCTCGGAATGGCTATGGAAATGCCATAATAGGTAGGTATGGTGGCTGTTTTGAGGAAGGTATATGGTGGGTGTATGGTACCGGCGAAAGTTGCGCGACACAAGAGAGGCTGGCAATGGTGGAAGGGTGAGAGTGCGTATAATCCATGGACTCAACATTAGTCAAAAGAACTCATATACTTATTGCAAAAATCTACAAGTCATCAAAAACAAATTACTACACGCATGCTCCTAGGGGGATAGATTGGTAGGAAAAGACCATCGCTCATCCCCGACCGCCACTCATAAGGAAGACAATCAATAAATAAAATTGTGCTCCAACTTCATCACAAAGCGGTTCACCATATGTGCATGCTACGAGAATCACAAACTTCAACACAAGCATTCTTTGAATTCATAATCACCCAACTAGCATGACTCTAATATTACCACCTCTAATATCAAAACAATTATCAAGCATCAAATTGATCATAGCATCAAATTCACTTTCTATGATAGTTTTTATTATACCCAACTTGGATTCCTACCATTCTAGGACCAATTTTATAACCATAGAAAATACCATGCTGTTCTAAGAGACTCTCAAAATAATATAAGTGAAGCATGAGAGATCAACAATTTCTACAAAATTAAGCCACCGCCGTGCTCTAAAAGATATAAGTGAAGCACTAGAGCAAAAACTATCTAGCTCAAAAGATATAAGTAAAGCACATAGAGTATTCTAATAAATTCTAATCAAGTGGGCTTCTCCTAAAAGGTGTGTACAGCAAGGATGATTGTGGAAAACAAAAAAAACAAAAACTAATATCATACAAGACGCTCCAAGCAAAACACATATCATGTGGCGAATAAAAATATAGCTCCAAGTAAAGTTACCGATGAACGGAGACGAAAGAGGGGATGCCTTCCGGGGGCATCCCCAAGCTTAGGCTTTTGCCACTCCTTATTCCATAGTCCATCAAATCTTTACCCAAAACTTGAAAACTTCACAACACAAAACTCAACAGGAAATCTCATAAGCTCCGTTAGTGAAAGAAAGCAAAACCACCACATAGGGTATTGTAATTAACTCATTCTTTATTTATATTGGTGTTAAAACTACTGTATTCCAAGTTCTCTATGGTTCATACCACTTAATACTAGCCATAGATGCATCAAAATAAGCAAACAACACACGAAAAATAGAATCTATCAAAAACAGAAAAGTATGTATCAATCTGTAACCCACGAATACTTCTGGAACTCTAAAAATCCTACCAAAATAGGAAGTCCTGGGCAAGTTTTCTATTGATCTACATCAAAAAGAATCAACACAAAATCACGTTTCTGTGATTTAACAAAACTAATTTGGTGCACACAAAGTTTCTGTTTTTCAGCAGAGTCAAATTAACTATCACCATAGATTATCCTATAGGTTCTACTTGGCACAAACACTAATTAAAACATAAAAACACATCTAAACAGAAGGTAGATGCAAAATTCATTACTAAACAGGAACAAAAACAAAAAACACAAATAAAATTGGGTTGCCTCCCTACTAACGCTATCGTTTAACGCCCCTAGCTAGGCATAAAAGCAAGGATAGATCTAAGTAGTGCCATCTTTGGCACTCAATTCATAAGTAGCTCGCATGATAGATTCATAAGGTAATTTAATTTTCTTTCTTGGAAAGTGCTCCATGCCTTTCCTTAATGGAAATTGGAATCTAATATTCCCTTCCTTCATATCAATAATCGCGCCAATTGTTCTAAGGAAAGGTCTACCAAGAATAATAAGGCAAGAAAGATTGCAATCTATATCAAGAACGATAAAATCTACGTGCACCAAATTTCTATTTGCAACAATGATAACATCATTGATCCTTCCCATTGGCTTTTTAATGGTGGAATTCGCAGGGTGCAAATTTAAAGAGCAATCATCAAGATCATGGAAACCTAGAATATCACATAAAGTTTTCAGAATCGTGGAAACACTAGCACCCAAATCACATAAAGCATAACACTCATGATCTTTAATTTTAATCTTTATAGTAGGTTCCCACTCATCATTAAGTTTTCTAGGTATAGAAACTTCCAAATTATGTTTTTCATCAAAAGATTGCATTAAGGCATCAACAATATGTTTGGTAAAAGCTTTATTTTGACTATAAGCATGAGGAGAATTTACAACGGGTTGCAACAAGGAAATACAACCTTCTAAAGAACAATTATCAGAATCAAATTCCTTGAAATCCAAGATAGTGTGTTCAATGCTATTTAAAGTTTTGACCTCTCTAATCCCACTTTTACCAAATTTAGCATCAAGATCTAAAAACTCCGAATCATTGGGACGCCTTTTAACTAAAGTTGACTCATCTCCAGTCCCATTATTATTAGGATTCATATTGCAAAACAAAGATCTAATAGGGGACACATCAATAACTTTAAGATCTTCATCATTATTTTCACCTAACTTTTTTGGTTTGGCAGCCATCTTATTGACTAAGGTAGCTTGTTTATCAGAAATGAGGGATATAGAATTTTCAAGCCGAGTAATTTGGGCGTTCAAACCATAAAATTCTTTCGACATATCATCAAGCTCTTTGTTCATAAATCCCAAAAAACTTTTTTGTTCTTTGAGCTCTTTTCTGAAGAAATTATTATGCTCAAATTGTAAAGTCATAAAGCTTCAAACGTTCGATTAAATCTATTCCAACCTTCTAAGATGAAGGTCAGTGTTTTTAGGCAAAGACATAAGGGCAAGTAGGTCACACATAAAGGACAAGCGAAAGAGAGAGAGGAGATTGGGAAAGATAGGGCGAATAAAACGGCAAGGGTGAAGCGGGGGAGAGGAAAACGAGAGGCAAATGGCAAATGATGTAAAGGCAAGGGAGATGAGTTTGTGATGGGTACTTGGTATGTCTTGACTTGAGCGATAACCTCCCCAGCAATGGCGCCAGAAATCCTTCTTGCTACGTCTTGAGCTTGCATTGGTTTTCCTTCAAGAGGAAAGGGTGATGCAGCAATAGTAGCGTAAGTATTTCCCTCAGTTTTTGAGAACCAAGGTATCAATCCAGTAGGAGGTTCCTCAAAAGTCCCACGCACCTACACAAACAAACAAAGAACTCGCAACCAACGCAATAAAGGGGTTGTCAATCCCTTCTCGGCCACTTGCGAAAGTGAGATCTGATAGAGATAGTATGATAAGATAAATAAATTTTTGGTATTTTATAATATAGATTGGAAAAGTAAAGATGCAAATAGAAGTGGATGAAAAGCTTATATGATAAAAGATAGACCCGGGGGCCATAGGTTTCACTAGTGGCATCTCTCGAGAGCATAAGTATTATGGTGGGTGAACAAATTACTGTTGAGAAATTGATAGAAAAGCGAATAATTATGAGATTATCTAGGCATGATCATGTATATAGGCATCACGTCCGTGACAAGTAGACCGACTCCTGCCTGCATCTACTACTATTACTCCACACATCGACCGCTATCCAGCATGCATCTAGAGTATTAAGTTCATAAAGAACAAAGTAACGCATTAAGAAAGATGACATGATGTAGATGGATAAACTCATGCAATATGATATAAACCCCATCTTTTTATCCTCGATGGGAACAATACAATATGTGCCTTGCTGCCCCTATTGTCACTGGGAAAGGACACCGCAAGATTGAACCCAAAGCTAAGCACTTCTCTCATTGCAAGAAAGATCAATCTAGTAGGCCAAACCAAACTGATAATTCGAAGAGACTTGCAAAGATAACTCAATCATACATAAAAGAATTCAGAGGAGATTCAAATATTTCTCAAGATAAACTTGATCATAAACCCACAATTCATCAGATCTCGACAAACACACCGCAAAAAGAGTTACATCGAATAGATCTCCAAGAAGATCGAGGAGAACATGGTATTGAGATCCAAAAAGAGAAAAGAAGCCATCTAGCTAATAACTATGGACCCAAAGGTCTATGGTAAACTACTCACAACTCATCGGAGAGGCTATGGTGTTGGTGTAGAAGCCCTCCATGGTCGATTCCCCCTCCGACGGAGCATCGGCGAAGGCTCCATGATGGGATCTCATGGATACAGAAGGTTGCGGCGGTGGAATTAGGTTTTCGTGGTTTGTTCTGATATTCTTGGGGTACGTGGGTATATATAGGAGGAAGAAGTAGGTCGGTGGCCGCCCGAGGGGCCCACGAGATAGGGGGGCACACCCTGTAGGGGTGGGCGCGCCCTCCACCTTCGTGGCCGCCTCGACTGCTTCTTGACTTGCACTCCAAGTCCTCTGGATCACGTTCGTTCCAAAAATCACGCACCCGAAGGTTTCATTCCGTTTGGACTCCGTTTGATATTCCTTTTCTTTGAAATACTGAAATAGGCAAAAAAAATAGCAATACAGGCTGGGCCTCCGGTTAGTAGGTTAGTCCCAAAAAAGATATAAATGTGTAAAGTAAAGCCCATAAACATCCAAAACGGGTAATATAATAGCATGGAACAATCAACAATTATAGATACATTGGAGACGTATCACTCGCTCGGTAAAGTACGTTAGGAGGAGAAAGCCGAAAACTGACCGTCATAGTAAGCGGAACTGATCGGTGATCCGATGACGAGGGGTTTATCCTAACACAAACCACGTGATCAAAAAGGGCAGGCATTTGCCCCCAAGTATATTACAAAACACAGGGGGCTAGTCCTTAGCCCCCACCGTTAGGCTTCTCAGGCTAAGTGAAAGCAGTAAACTCGAATAGTCTGATTGCCTAGTTTTGCTCACGCGCTACTGCCTTTGGGTACCAAGACGTTGAATAAGGGTAACAGTGCAGAGACAAAACACCCCTCGTGACAGTCACCTGGGGCTGAAGCCGATGACTGGTAGCTTTCAAAATAAACATGCGACCGAATAGGATTCAAAATTAAAACCATGACAATATAAAATAAGTCAAGAAGCCCTTATAAAGCACAAGGTCCATATGATAAAACATAATACAATCATTTAAGCATTACATCTTTTGAACACTGTCCCTCTATTGCCCGCGCGCCATTCATCACCCGCGTAAAGTATTGCCCAGGGCGGCGATGCTCTTTTCCCTTGGCCTGACCAGTGGCCATGTCCATTGGATTATTCTTCGGCCAATGCACCATGGTCTTTGCAAACGCATGCTTCGCCCCCTCAATTTATGCTAAGCGCTTCAGGGCATCAATCCGGAGCGGCGCCTCCTGCAGCATCTGCACAAGGCCAAAGTAGGTGTCCGGAATAGGCTCGGGAGGCCACAGACTAACACAAAGTTCCATCATGGCCAGATTGAACATACGATGCATCTCCATCAACTGCTTCAATTTATTACCGAGGAGGGGAGGACACTCGGAATCCAAAAACTGTGACCAAAAGAGCCACTGCATTGAATCCTCCTCGTGAGTAGCATAGTGCTTCACTATGGCTGCCACACTCCTCGGGAGTTAGGCGAAGACGCCTGCAGAGTGCCAGACTCGTGTCAGCAAGATGAACCTGTTGCCTCCAAACACACTCTACAGTAAGTATTTCAATATATAATTTGCCCCACCCAGCGGAGCTCCTCCCGGACACCTCGCACTTTGGTCCTCGCCTCCTGGAGTTCTTTCTCCACCTTGGATAGTGTGGAGGACTTCTTCCCCTTCTCCTTATCAAGGACCTCTAGGTTCTGGGTGACATCCTGGAGCTCCACTTGCACTTCGGTTACTCGAGCCTCGTGCTGCTCACCAGCAAGCTTGGCCTTCTCGTTCTCGGCCACCGCGTCATTAGCGGCTCTTTTCTTTACGACCGCCTTTGCCCCGGCTTTCTTCAGGGCCTCTCTCAAGCCGTTGACCTTGGCGACGGCAGGTGCAAGATCATCATGATAAAAGATTAGCATATAGTTCAGATCCTCAATATCCAACATCAAGCAAATACACATGTTATCAAAGGGCTTACCTTGCACTTTGTCAAGCCGTTTCTTGAGAAGGTCAAGCTTTGCATAGGAATGCTTGAGCTTCCGACCCATCTCCTTTAGTGCCGCGGCATCAGCAGCCGTATCCATGGAAGATGCCTGCTTTAGCAATAGAAATGTCAACATTATTAATCAGCCTAGCAAATTTGATCTTCTACAGGCTTCTCTGAAGTCCTTGCAGAGTCTTGGGGGCTTCTATGTACACGGCCTACCCAAACTAAAGATTACAACCGCTTTATAGGATAAGAAGCATTACTTGACTTACCTCAAAGCCTGTTAGCAGGCCTTGAACAACGTCGTTCAGTCCAGAATGGAGGGACCGAACATCCTGTATAACCGCACCCATAAGGGTACGGTGCTCTTTGATGACGACGGAGTTGCTAACCAACTCTGCCAGCGTGTTCGGCCAGCCCACTGCCGCCTGAGTTGAGGTGTCTGGCATGGGCGCTGGACCCCCGGCACCTTCCCCATCAAAAGGTGGAATTGGGTCCCTTGGGGGCTTGCGAGCCGAATGCGGTAGGGGTTCAGATGATCCCGATCCCCTCTCGTGTTGGCCAGGAGGGATGCATGCCCTGGTCTTCAATGACCGAGGCATCGACGTCGGCCATGGTGGCATCGACCTCCTCCCTCGTGTTCGGAGGAGGAGGGGTCTTTCACGACAACACCTCCCTAACTTCTTCGGGGATTAGAGGAGGTGCGGAACGTGAGCCACTGTCTACTAGTTCAGCGGGCGGGGACATCACCTTTGAGGTTTGCTCGGCTGGGTGGTCACGCGGAGGGCTGCACCATCCAAAAGTAATCAATCTACGTTCAACCAGGGACTGCTTAAGAATAAGGCAATTAAATGCCGCGATATGTACTTGGTCGCAGGGGGCTTAACCCTGGTTTCCTTCTTTGGAACCTTTTCAGACGCTTCATTCTCCTTGTCAGAGTCCGAGCTGTCAGACAGGACCAGCTTAGGCTAGCACCGTCTCTTCGGGGCCGGAGAAGGTTGAACCTCCTCGACGTCCGCCCTCTTCTAAGAGTGCGAGGAGGAGCTTTCCTCCTCATCCTCATCCTCACCCCCTTCCTGTATGAATAAGGCCGCAGTGTCTCCGGACCAGCCATTCGGACAAGCTCTGCGACGGAGGCCCTCCCTGGCCTCCGGCACCGCTGTCTTCTTGCCTTTATTTTCGGGAGCCTTGTAAGGCACCATGACCAAAAGCTTCTCTAGCTATTCAAATCGGGGCCCTTTTGGTAGCGGTGCTGGGCCGCTGATCTTCTCGGACTTGGCAAGCCAACCCTGCAAAATCCACATAAAGGAGTTCAGATCAAATCTTATGGTGCTAATATTCGGAATCATATTAAGACAAATACCACTCACCTTCTTTGGACGAGTCGCAACATCGAGGCCGATGTCCTCCCCCTCGGCCGGCCAGTCCTTCTGCGGCTTGAATAGGAGACCCCACACTTTATTATGGGTCGTGCCGAAGAGGTGTTACACGGTGGCCGGATCTTCGGGGTCATACTCCCACATTGGCTTGGCCCTCTCCTGGCAAGGGAGGAGTCGATGATGGAGCATGATCTGAATCACGTTGACCAGCTTCATGCCGGTCTCCATTATCCTGACAATGCGCTTCTATAGTGCCTTCAAGTCGTCCGCGGACCCCCAGTCCAGGCTCTTGTTGATCCATGAGGATAGCCTAGTAGGGAGTCCGGATCTAAAAGCGGGACCCGCCGCCCAGCCGTCTCCCCTTGGCTCGATGATATAGAACCATTCCTTTTGCCACATTCTGACGCTGTCGATGAAGTGGCCCTCCGGCCACTGGACCCTCGTCAGTTTGCTGATCATGGCCCCGCCACAGTCTGCATGTTCGCCGCCTACTACCTTGGGCTTGACGTTGAACACCTTTAGCCACAAGCCAAAGTGCGGCTAGACTTGAAGGAAGGCCTCACAGAAGATGAAAAAAGACGAGATGTGGAGAAGGGAGTTGGGGGCTAGATCATGAAAGTCTAGCTAGCCCATAGAAGAACATCAACTCTCTTACAAAGGGGTGCAGAGGAAATCCAAGCCCCCTAAGGAAAGGAGGGAGGAATATGACCCTCTCGGTCGACTGGGGCGTAGGGATGATCTTGCCCTCTTCGGAGGCCTGATGGGCAATGCGGCCGACAAATAACCAGCTTGCTTCAACCTCACGATGTCGCCATCAGTGACGATGGAGACCTCCCACTTCCTGTTGGCGCCGGATCCGGCCATGGTTGAATGAGACGGGGCGGGATTTGCCGTGGAAGCAGAGAAAAGGGGCGCTGGAGCTATGAGGATCTGCGTGAGTGGGAGGTAGAAGAAGGCGTGTGATGCTGTTGTACCTCCCCCCTTTATAAGTTGTTGATAAGCCAAGAGTTTCTTTTTCCACGTTGTTGGCTTCTCCACTTCCTGATATGCTCGCAATGTTATGTGCGGGGAGGGGAATCGAAATCATTAATCATGTCCCCCGAAAGGCAGTGCATGATCTCCACCTTGATGAGATGTGCCGGAAGTGGCGTCGGCCTCTAGCCTCGCTTCGAGAAACACTAACCATTCGGTGTTATGGCCGTATGCGACTCTTCATTGAAGGATAAAAAGTTGTCAGATGAAGGCACTATTTACACCTGAACAGTTTTTTGTTAGTGCCTTCGCTGTTAAGTATAATTGCCATTTCAAATTCCGGACATCACTTGGCTCCAAACATGAACAAAGCACACTGAAGAACTCACCTCGCAAGCCGAATACTGTTGGGTGAATGGATGCTGGATACAAGCCTTGGCGTTGGAGGCAAGTTCGGGGGCTACCGAGGGAGTTATGGACTAAGGGGTCCTTAGGGCGCCGACCCATCGAATATGGGCTAGATTTTTGATGTCGTATATCGACGGGAGATCTATGAAGCCGTGGTGTGCCCTCCAAGTCAAGGATAGGAAGGATCTCTTTATCCCTTATTGTAATCTATCTCTGGTAACCCTAGCCCTACTGGTGTCTATATAAACCGAGGGTCATAGTCTTTAGGGCCAGAGCTATATTTATCACCTCATCACCTTAGGGTTTAGCTCGTGCTGATCTCGAGGTAGATCTATTCTGTAACCATACTATACATCCAATACAATCAAGAAGGACGTAGGGTATTACCTCTTCGAGAGGGCCCAAACCTGGGTAAACACTATATTCATCCTCCCTCATTCCCCATCGATCCCAAATCCACAACTCGGGACCCCTACCCCGACGTCAGCCGGTTTTGACATTGGCAACCATCATATCTTTACCTTTATCATCTTCCTTAGTTCGATCCTTTTGGTTATATCTTGGTTTAGTAGAATAAAGTTTTAGTATGATCCAGCCTTGACTTTTGCTTTGTGACGTATCTATGTAATTGAGTCTTTGAGTTATATAATAAAGAGTAGTTTTTAATTGAGGGCTTTGCTTTCTTGGTATGATCTTAAGAAAAAGAAAGAGAATAAAATAAGTAGAAATATTATATAATGATCTGATGGAGTGATGACTTCACATATAAAGAGTATGATGAATAAAATTTGTTGGGAGTTGACAAACATAGTTTTGGTCGTTGTTGCAATTAATAGGAAGTAACAAAGAAAGATAGGTTTTACATACAAATATACAATCTTGGACATCTTTTGTGATTGTGAGCACTCATTAAAATATGACATGCTAAGAATTTGATATTGGACAAGGAAGACAACATAATGGGTTATGATTATTATATCCGAATAGAAGTTATATTATCATGGACCCTCCAACATGTTGAGCATGCTTTTCCTCTTATGCTAGCCAAATCTTTTGCACCAAGTAGAGATACTACCTGTGCATCGAAACATCCCTTAAACCAGTTTTTCCATGAGAGTCCACTATATCTACCTATGGATTGAGTAAGATCCTTCAAGTAAGTTGTCATCGGTGCAAGCAATAAAAATTTCTCTCTAAATATGTATGATCTTTTAGTGTGAGCAAAATAAGCTTTATACAAACTTCAGATATGGAAGAAATAAAAGCGACGGACTGCATTATAAAGTTCGTTATCACAAGCGGCAGTATAAAGTGACGTTCTTTTGCATTAACATTTTGTGCATCCAACCATAAAAGCGTATGACAACATCGGCTTCCCTCTGTGAAGGGCCTACCTTTTACTTTTACCTACCTCTATACAAGAGTCATAGTGATCTTCACCTTTCCTTTTTACACCTTTTCTTTTTGGAAAGCACTATATGCTGGGGAAAGATATATATATATATATATATATATATATATATATATATATATATATATATATATATATATATATATCTGTGTGTGTGTGTGTGTGTGTGTGTGTGTGTGTGTGTCCACTAAGATGTAGATATTCATAAACTATTATTGTTGATGTTACCCTTGAGGTAAAAGGTTGAGAAGCGAAACTATAAGCCCCTATATTTCTCTGTGTCCAACTGAGGCTTTTAACCCATAAGTATCGCGTGGGTGTTAGCAATTATTAAAGATTAAAAGATGGTTGAGTATGTGGACTTGCTATACAAAAGCTCTTACATTGACTCTTTCCGACATTATGATAAATTGCAATGGTTTCAATGACTGAGATCATAGTTTGTTAGTTCTCAATAAAGTTTCCGATTCATACTTTACCTTGTGAAAGAAATGTTACTTTAGCATAAGAAATTATATGACAATATATGTTGTTGTTCTAAAGATGATCATGATGCTCTCATGTCCGTATTTAATTTTATCGGCACCTCTATCGCTAAACATGTGGATATGATTATCGATTTCGGCTTTCGCTTGAGCTCAAGCGAGGTCTAAGCTTGGGGGAGTAGATACGTCCATTTTGCATCATTCTTTTATATTGATATTTATTGCATTATGGTCTGTTATTACACATAATGTTACAATACTTATGCCTTTTCTCTCTTATTTTACAAGGTTTACATGAAGAGGGAGAATGCCAGCAGCTGGAATTCTGGACTGGAAAGGGGCCAAATCTGAGAGACATATTCTGCACAACTCCAAAAGTCCCGAAAATTTACAGAGAATTATTTTGGAATATATAAAAAATATTGGGCGAAGGAAATACCAGAGGGGACCCACCAGGTGGCCACAAGCCTGGGGGCGCGCCCTTGATAAGTCTCCAACATTTCTATAATTTACGAAGTATTCATGTTGTTATATTATCATTCTTGGATGTTTTACAATCATTTTATAGCAACACTATATCATTTTTTGGGACTAACCTATTGACCCAGTGCACAGTGCCAGTTACTATTTTTTACTTATTATTTACATCGCAGGAAATCAATATCAAACGGAATCCAAACACCGCGAAACTTTTTGTGGACTTTTTATGGACAAGAAGACTACCAATGGGCTAGAGCAGCACCTGGGGGGGCAAGGGGGGTCCAACCCACCAGGGCGCACCTGGGCCCCCAGGCGCGCCCCGATGGGTTGTCCCACCTCGGTGGCCTCCCGCACCCCCTCTTCACCCTATAAATTGCTAAATATTCCAAAAACCCTCATAAAGAATCTAGATCAGAAGTTCCGCCTCCGCAAGCCTCTGTAGCCACCGAAAACCAATCGGGAGCCCGTTCCGACCCCCTGCCGGATGGGGAGATCATCACCGGTGTCCATCTTCGTCATCCCGGCGGCCACCACGGTGAGGAGGGAGTAGTCCACCCTCGGGGCTAAGGGTTTGTACCAGTAGCTATGTGTTTAATCTCTCTCTCTCTCTCTCTCCCGTGATCTTGAGATGTCCCGATCTTGATATATCATGGGCTTTCTTAACATATATGGATCATATGATGTTTCTCCCCTCTCTACACTTGTTGTGATGAATTGAGTCTTTACCCTTAGAAGTTTTGCCTTGTCAGATGGAATGTTCAGATCTGAGAACACATGATGTATGTCTTTCGGTATGAATACTTGAGGTGATAATGGGGTATCATATTGATTTACTTGATGTATGTTATGGCACTCAACTTGCGTATTCCCGAGGTGACATTGGGGTAATCTATGCATAGGGGTTGATGCACGTTTATTATTTTTTTCTCCGAAAGTAACTTTGGGGTCCCCTTGTAGTTCTTTGTGTGGATTGAATATTATGATCATGAATTTGTTTGATGCATATCGTAGAATTAACTCACGGATACTTGTGGTCACATTCGAGTATGTAGGTGACATTAGAGTTGGTTGATGTGTGTCATATAGTGTTATTTTAGTTCGAACTCTTGGTTAGATTTATCAGAAAGAATAGCTTTGTGTTATTTTAGTACGAACTCTAGGATATATTGATCGGAAAGAATAGCTTTGAGGTGGTTTCGTACCCTACAAACGATTTCTATCTTTTGTTCTCCGCTAATAGGAACTCGGGAGTGATTATTTATTGCATTTTGAGGTATAATCATATGATCCAACTATGTTAGCATTGTTGAGAGATTGCACTAGTGAAAGTATGCACCCTAGGCCTCATTTTCCATTATTGCAATACCGTTTGTGCTCCGTTTTATCATTTACTACCTTGCTGTTTTTTATTGTTTGCACTATAAAAACTCATATCTACTATCCATACTACAATTTTATCACCATCTCTTCACCAAATTAGTACACCTATACAATTTGCCATTGTATTGGGTGTGTTCGCGACACAAGAGATTTCTTGTATTTGATTGCAGGGTTGCTTGAGAGAGACTATCTTCATCCTACGCCTCCCACGGATTGATAAACCATAGGTCATCCACTTGACGTAGCCTTGCTACTGCCTACAAAACTCTACGCTTGGAGGCCCAACACGAGTCTACAAGAATAAAGTTGCGTAGTAGACATCAAGCTCTTTTCTGGCGCCGTTTCCGAGGTGGTGAGTACTTGAAGGTATATCTTTAGATCTTGCAATGGAATCTTTTAGTTTCTTGTTTTATCACTAGTTTGGTTTATAAAAGAAGACTACAAAAAAGAATTGAATTGAGGTTGCATCATATTATTCATCTTTATAATGTCTTCAGTGAAAATGATGGAAAGGAAAATTGTGCTCAATTGATAGACGAAGAATTCTATAAAATGTTTGACAAAGCATCTTTGAATGATGAGCATGAGTGCAATGCTGCTAGTATAAATTCTTTGAATATCCATGATTGTAGTGATATGCAAAATCATAAGCTTGGGGATGCTATGTTTAATGAAGATGATATTTTCATTCCCCCAAGTTTTGATGTGCAAATTTGTTATAATGGTAGCATGCCTCCTATTTATCATGATTAGAATGATGAATGTGCGTTTGGAAGAGTGTCAACTCTAGGTAATGATCCCACTATTTTTGAGGGTGTTGAATCTTTTCACAATATTGATGAAAGTGGATTTGGAGAGGTCATGACTTTATTTAGTGATGAATCCACTATTCCGGAAGAGGTTTCAATTGAGTATCAATACAAAGTCGCTATCTATGATGATTATGGTGATGACATGTATGCTATAAATAATAATGATAAGCGTGAAACTTGTCATCATAATTTTAATTCTCAATATGATTATGCCAATCAAGTATCACACGATAGTTATTTTGTTGAGTTTGCTCCCACTATCATGAATAAGAAGAAATTTGCTTATGTGGAGAGTAACAAAATTTTAATGCTTCTGCATCATGAAAAGCGTGCTTTATGTGATAGTTATATTGTTGAATTCATTCATGATGCTACTGAAAATTACCACGAGAGAGGAACTTATGCTTATACATATTGCAATAATATCAAGTTTCCTCTCTATGTGTTGAAAATCTTGAAGTTTTTCTTCTTTTGCCTTCCTATGCTAGTTGATTCTTCCTACCATAAATTTTTTGCTCACAAAATCCCTATGCATAGGAAGTGGGTTAGACTTAAACTTAAATGTGATAGTCATGTGCTTTATGATGCTCCCATTATGTTTCAATTCTTATCTTTTATGCGAGCATCATTAAAATCATCATGCCTAGCTAAAAGGCATTAAAGAAAAGCGCTTGTTGGGAGACAACCCAACACTTTTACCTAGTTTTTGGTGTATTCACATGATTAGGCTATTGTAGTAATCATGTTTTGTTGCTTTTGTTTCAATAAAATGCAAAGTAAAGCCTTTGGGATAGTGTGGATGATAGTTGACTTGAATCTGTGCCAAAACAGAAACTTTTGCACTGAGTCCATGAAATTTAAGAATTTACTGGAATGTGCTTTTGATCTAAATTTTTTACAGGTGATAAATATACAAATTCACTATGGTTTCCTAATTTTTTAGAATGTTTGGAGTAGCAGTAGTATGGTTGGAGTACAGATTACTATAGATTGTTCTGTTTTTGACAGATTCTGTTTTAAATGCATAGTTTGCTTGTTTCCTAGTTTCTATGGCTTATATTGATCAATATAAATTGTGGAAATGATATGATACAGTAGGAATTGTGTGTAAACAATTACTAATCTTGTCTTTGACAGTACCAAAGTGGATGATTTGTCTTTATCATACTAACCTATCTCACGAAGTTCCGTTAAGTTTTGTGTGATTGAAGTTTTTAAGTTTTGGGTGAGATATTGATGTGAGGAGAATAAGGAGTGAAAAGAACCTAAGCTTGGGGATTCCCAAGGCACCCCAAGGTAATATTCAAGGAAGACCCAAGCAACTAAGCTTGGGGATACCCTGGAAGGCATCCCCTCTTTCGTCTCCAACATTATCGGTAACCTCACTTGGAGCTATATTTTCATTTGTCACATGATATGAGTTTTGCCTGGAGCGTCATTTTATTTTATTAGGATTTGCTTTCTGTTATTTAGAATAATGTTTTTAATCTTTTATTTCTATAAAAATGTCAAGTATAGCCTTTGCCATCTTATTTTGCAAGTCTATGACTTGTTGTTTGAGAACAGAAAGTTTATCGCTCTTGCAAAAATTCCTGAGAAAAGTAAGGATGTGATAAAAGGTTGAAACTTTTTGCACAACAAGCTATGATAAATTTTCTACAGTGTGGTAAATTTTTAGAAATTTTTGGTGTTAGGGAAGTATGAGGAATATTGTATTCTTTATAGACTGTACTGTTTTGCCAGATTGCTGGTATGTTTGCATTGATTGCATATGTTTGCTTGTTCAATGATTCTATTTGAGGATAGGAGTACTAAATATGCAGAGGCATTTAGTATGCAATGTTGAATAATAATTTTAGTAATTTTCTACAGTAGAGAATAAAAGGTTTTGCATTGATTTATACTAACTTATCTTATGAGTTCTTGTTGAGTTTTGTGTGGATGAAGTTTTTGAGATTTAGGGAAACTGTGATACGAGAGGAATTAAGGAGACACATAAGCTCAAGCTTGGGGATGCCCAAGGCATCCCAAGTTAATATCACAAGAAGTCTCAAGCATCTAAGCTTGGGGATGCCCCGTCAGGCATCCCACCTTTCTTCTTCAACAATTATCGGTTAGTATCGATTGAGCCTAAGTTTTTTGCTTCTTCACATGAGTTGTGCTATTCTTGGAATGTCATTTTATTTTGTTTTGCTTGTTGTTTATATAAAATACTTAGGTTTGAAAGTTTTTAAATAATATAGAATCCAAAATTGGCTACCCATTTGCTTAACTACTCGCTTGATCTTCACTTATATCTTTTTGGAGTAGCTTGTCATTTACTCTTGTGCTTCACTTATATCCCACGAGTAAATTGTTGAATGAATTGAATATCATGAAGTTGAAATTGTATGTTCATATCATGCCTAGTGGTAGCTTCACATTGGCTTTAGAAAGTAAAATCTTTTGAAGCTTGACAATCACAATATTGGTCATACAAGCAATTCATTAATGATTAGTAGAAGGAAGAGAACTTTCACATGAAAATACACTATCTTGGAAATCTTTTGTGATTGCGAGCCCCCATCAAAATATTATATGCCAAAATTATTGAAGTTGGATAAGGAAGACAACATAATGATTTATGTTTGTTCAAATTCACATAGAAGTTATATTGTCATAGATCCTTCACCATGTGGTGCTTGCCCCCTATCTTTGCTAGCTAAAAATTCCGCACCAAGTAGAGATACTACTTGTGCATCCAAAAACCCTTAAACCCAAATCTTGTTTTGAGAGTCCACCATACCTACCTTTGGATTGAGCAAGATCCTCCAAGTAAGTTGTCATCGGTGCAATAAGGCAATAAAAATTGCTTCTAAAAGTGTTAGACAATTTATGTAAGAGAAAATTGAGCGTTGTACGAACTTGTGATGGCGAAGATTAAAAATGACAAACTTCATAATAAAGGTTGCCATCATAAGGGGCTATATATCGTGATGTTCTCTTGCACTAAGGGATTGCGCATACAAACAAAAAGCACATGGCAACCTCTGCTTCCCTCTGCGAAGGGCCTATGTTCTACTTTAATGTATTTACTTTCATGCAAGAGTCAAATTTTTTCTCTCTATTCCTTGTTTGTTCTCTTTTCGCAAGCATCATGTGGTGAGGAAAGATTTAGGCACATATATCTAGTTGGATATGGGAAGCATGAGTTATTATTGTTGATGTCACCCTAGAGGTGAATATGTTGGGAGGCGAAATTATAAGCCCCTATCTTTCTATGTGTCCGGTTGAAACGTTTTGCTCATGTGTATGTGGTGAGTGTTAGCAATCATAGAAGACTATATGATGGTTGGGTATGTGGAGCTCTTACTTAGACTTTGTTGAATAAGTTGAACTGCAATTGTTTGGTGACTAAGAATATAGGTTGTTGAGTTCCAACAGAATTCATTGTTTAAACCTTAACATGTGAATTGGTTGCTACTTTAACATGAAAAGTTTTAGGAGAAAGAGTTGCTATTATGATACTAGGAAAAGTGATTGAAATTATCATTGATAAAACTTATGCACTTTGCTAGCATTCACACTTCATAAATTATTTCTTTTATCATTTACCTACTCGAGGACGAGTAGGAATTAAGCTTGGGGATGCTGATACGTCTCCAACGTATCTATAATTTATGAAGTATTCATGATGTTATATTACCATTCTTGGATGTTTTACAATCATTTTATAGCAACTTTATATCATCTTTTGCGACTAACTTATTGAGCCAGTTCCGAGTGCCAGTTCCTATTTTTTGCTTGTTTTTTACATCGCAGGAAATCAATATCAAACGGAGTCCAAACACCGCGAAACGTTTTGTGGATTTTTATGGACCATAGGACTACCAATGGGCCAGAGCAGCACCTGGGGGTGCCCCGATGGGGGCACAACACACCAGGGCGCGCCTGGCCCCCCAGGCGCGCCCCGGTGGGTTCTTCCCACCTCGGTGGCCTCTCGCACCCCCTCTCCGCTCTATAAATTCCCAAATATTCGAACCCCTCGCGGAGAACCTAGATCAGAAGTTCCACCGCCGCAAGCCTTTGTAGCCACCGAAAACCAATCGGAAGCCCGTTTCGGCACCCTGCCGGAGGGGGAGATCATCACCGGTGGCCATCTTCATCATCCCGACGGCTACCACGATGAGGAGGGAGTAGTCCACCCTCGGGGCTGAGGGTTTGTACCCATAGCTATGTTTTTAATCTCTCTCTCTCTCTCATGATCTTGAGATGTCACGATCTTGATATATCATGGGCTTTGTTAACATAGATTGATCATATGATGTTTCTCCCATCTCTACACTTGTTGTGCTGAATTGAATCTTTACCCATAGAAGTTTTGTCTTGTCGGATTGAATGTTCAGATCTAAGAAAAGATGATGTATGTCTTGCGGTATGAATACTTGAGGTGACAATGGGGTATCATATTGATTTACTTGATGTATGTTATGGCACTCAACTTGCGGATTCCGGGGGTGACATTGGGGTAATCTATGCATATGGGTTGATAAACATTTTATTATCTTTTCTCCGATAGACACTTTGGGGTCCCCTTGTAGTTCATTGTGTGGATTGAATATTATGATCATGAAGTTGTTTGATGCATATCGTAGAATAAATTCACGGATACTTGTGGTGACATTGGAGTATCTAGGTGACATTAGAGTTGGTTGATGTGTGTCATATGGTGTTATTTTAGTACGAACTCTTGGTTAGATTGATCGGAAAGAATAGATTTGTTTTATTTTAGTATGAACTATAGGATAGATTGATCGGAAAGAATAGCTTTGAGGTGGTTTCGTAACCTACAGACAATTTCTCTCTTTTATTCTCCGCTAATAGGAACTCATGAGTGATTCTTTATTGCAATTTGAGGGATAATCATATGATGCAACTATGTTAGCATTGTTGAGAGATTGCACTAGTGAAAGTATGCACCCTAGGCCTCATTTTCCATTATTGAAATACCGTTTGTGCTCCGTCTTATCATTTACTACCTTTCTGTTTTTTTGTTCGCACTACAAAAACTCATATCTACTATCCATACTACACTTTTATCACCATCTCTTCGCCGAACTAGTGCACCTATACAATTTGCCATTGTATTGGGTGTGATGGGGACACAAGAGATTTCTTGTATTTGATTGCAGGGTTGCTTGAGAGAGGCTATCTTCATCCTACGCCTCCCACGAATTGATAATCCTTAGCTCATCCACTTGAGGGAAAATTTCTACTGTCCTACAAAACTCTGCGCTCGGAGGCCCAACAGGAGTCTACAATAATAAAGTTGCATAGTAGACAAGAATAAAGTTGCGTGCCCTTAGATCTTGTGGGCCCCTGGCAGGCCTTCGGGGCCCATCTCAAGGCGGAAAAAAAATCAGAGGGAAGCTTTGGGACGAAGTGCCGCCATCTCAAGGCGGAACCTGGGCAAAAGCAATCTAGGGCTCCGGTGGAGTTGTTCTGCCGGGGAAACTCCCCTCCCGGAGGGGGAAATCAAAGCCATCGTCATCACCAATGATCCTCCCATCGAGAGGGCGTCAATCTCCATCAACATCTTCACCAGCACCAACTCCTCTCAAACCCTAGTTCATCTCTTGTATCCGATCTTCGTCTCAAAACCTCAGATTGGTACCTGTGGGTTGCTGGTAGTGTTAATTACTCCTTGTAGTTGATGCGAGTTGGTTTATTCGATGGAAGATCATATGTTCATATCCTTAATGATATTTATTACCCCTATGATTATGAACATGAATATGCTTTGTGAGTAGTTACGGTTGTTCCCACGGACATGAGAGAAGTCTTATTATAAGTAATCATGGGAATTTGGTATTCATTTGATATTTTGATGAGATGTATGTTGTCTTTCCTCTAGTGGTGTTATGTGAACGTCGACTACATGACACTTCACCATAATTTCAGCCTAGGGGAAGGCATTGGGAAGTAATAAGTAGATGATGGGTTGCTAGAGTGACAAAAGCTTAAACCCCAGTTTATGCGTTGCTTCATAAGGGGCTCATTTGGATCCACATGTTTCATGCCATGGTTAGATTTATCTTAATTCTTATTTCGTAGTTGCCGATGCTTGCGAGAGGGGTTAATCATAAGTGGGAGGTTTGTCCAAGTAAGGACAGCAGCCAAGCACTAGTCCACCCACATATCAAATTATAAAAGTAAAGAACGCGAATCATATGAGCATGATGAAAACTAGCTTGACAATAATTCCCATGTGTCCTCGAGAGCGCTTAACTTTATATAAGTGTTTGTCCAGGCTTATCCTTTGCTACAAAAAGGATTGGGCCACCTTGGTGCACCTTAGTTACACTTGTTACTTGTTACCCGTTACGAGTTGTCTTATCACACAACTATCTATTACCGATAATTTTAGTGTTTGCAAAGAATAGCTTGCTGAAAACCGCTTGTCATTTCCTTTTGCTCCTCGTTTGGTTCGACACTCTTACTTATCGAAAAGACTATGATAGATCCCCTATACTTATGGGACATCAGGGCGGATAAAGGCGCGCCCGGGCGTGCCCGTGCCCACCCTTCATGTCGGACTAACTATGGGGTCTCATGCGGAAACGCCAGGAAACCCGGCGGTCCAAAGCTTGTCTCCTCTGTCGGACCGATGTCGCCGTGTAGTGCCTAGCCCAGCTATTAAAGTCAACTGGCGGCATCGAAATCCTATCGTTCACATTTTACTCTGCCTATCCGCTATCACTGTCACTTACCACTCCCCCCGTCCGCCTACTAGCCATGCCCCCATGCCGTCGGGTGAGGAGCCACCTATTTGTAACGTCGGAGTGCCGACCCGAGCTCCTTGAGCAAATCCGGGCGAGGCGCGAATCCTGGATTGATGTAGGGCTACCTCCGGATGTGGTGGATCCGAAAGAGGTGGAGGAGGAGGAGAAGGTTGAGGAGGAGGAGGATGAGCTAGAGGAGAGGAGGATGTGGGGGACGCTGGCGAGGCGGATCTGCAGGTGGAGCAGTAGGCCATCCTCGATTCCCTCCGCTTGGAGCTGGTTGCGGAGGCCAAACACCATGGCCGACAGGAGATGGAGGCCACGGAGGAGGCAGAATTGCTCACCTACATGGATGAGGTCGAGCAGGAGGAGGATAAGCCGGAGCCCTCCTACCCGCCCGTCCAGCCGGCGCCGGGCACCGTCGTCGTGGACATCTCCGATGATGAAGATTAGTTAGGATAGTACGTAGTATGTAGGATTTCTTATGCATGCTTTGTATGGATTTAGGGGTTGAAATATGAGACACTCGGATGCAGAGTTGCTACCACGGACGCGCCCGATCATGGGGCCGGATTTGCAAAGTGGCCATAGATGCTCTAATATCGCCAATCTATGTCAGTGGTACTTAGATACTCTTTTAGTGGCATGTACTCCCATTACGAAGGATCAAGTTTCATACTTTCTGCTGCAGATTGATCTGGTAGCGTGTGTATGCATGACCAGTCTGAAATTCCACATTAGGAAAAATGTATCGGCTGTATAAACGAGGATTCCATTGGAGCAGTAGGAGCAACTCCAACACGACGATCCAAATGAACGTGCGGTTTATCCATATTTTGTCTTTTTGGATTGGCATGTCCATCCCCTTCTGTGTTTGGATTGGCAGTGCGTCCACCATGCGGACACATTATCGTCTGCGCGGCCAGTATGCGACATTTTTTTGCTCTCTTTCATACATATAAATTTTTTGTCCCAAGTTCACATAATTCAACCAAATACAAATATCTCATAGTTTCACAACCAAATAATATCTCATAGTTTACAAACCAAATAAAATTTAAATTGGCATAAATACATTTGAAAGAAAAATAAATAGCCGTTACATCTATTGGTTACCAACGTGAGCCCACATATGCTCAACCAAATCATCTTGGAGTTGAGTGAGAGTTTCTCAATCATGCATTTGATGATCAAATTCGGTGAACTGTGCAAACATTGCCGCTCCTTTATCCTCAGGCACAACATTTTGATCTTGAAATTGAAACCCATGATCGTAGATTTCATCCTCACGCTCATCCTCTATGATCATATTATGAATGACCAGAAATGTAGTCATCACCTCACATAACTTCTTGGTGCTCCAAATTCTAGCAGGACACCGAACGATGCTCTATCGAGATTAAAGAACACCGAAAGCACACTCCACATCCTTTCTAGCACTCTCGGCAAATCTTTTTCTCTTCTATCCTATTGGGTTGGGGATTGTCTTGACAAGTGTAGTCAACTGAGGATAGATACCATCAACTAAGTAGTATCCTTTGTTGTAGTGGAGGCCATTGATCTCATGCACTTGCCACTGTTTCTATGAAAACACAGTCCCACCTGTCATCCCTAAAGAAAAACCCCTCCCTCCTTTTAATTTTATTTTAGCCTGGCGAATTTCCATTTCTGGAAGCTGCCATCCTTCCATTTCTAGCCACGTCCATTTCTGGATATTCCAAATATGGACAGTTCCCTTTTCTGTCATATTCCAATTAAGGTAGTATTTAGCTTGTTGCATTTGTGAGCATTTCCATATAGGAACATATGCATATTATATATCAAATTGGTGTAAAAAAATCTAACTAATCCATCTGTGGAATTGTTTTTGTGTTTAGAGCAAGTTTTGTTGCAAGTCCTATTTACACACCATGCCATTTTGTTATTTTCGTGCGAATTAATGCAATCATCATAGGAGTAGTCTTCGTGCATGAAGTGGAGCATTTTTACTGTGTAATGTAAGAAACATCTTCTGAAGAAAATATTTTATTTTAGGTGCCAAGTAAATTGTGGTAGTGGCATAATTATTAATACTATTTTAGGTACTACTTTTGTATTTTATAAAAACTAAAATTTAATTAAAAAGAAAAGAATAATAAATAAAAGAAAAACAAAATAAAGGAAAAAGGGAGAAAAGAAAGAAACCCATAGCTAACTGGGCCAAACATCCCAACCGGCCAGCCAACTAGCCCAGCCGGCCCCCTCACTCCCATAACCCCCACCGACAGGAAACCCTAATCCTCCATTGCACCCACTTCCCCCACTCACCCTCATCAGCCCCCACCTCATGATCCCATCTGGATCGGGGAGGGGTTCGAACACGGTGCCTCGTCGCCGCGGCTCAGAGCTCCATGGATCTCGCTGGAGCCGCCCCGTCGCCCTTCCCACCGGCGCCTCCTCGTCCCCTCTGCTGAGCCGCTCCCTCGAGCCTCGCTGCATTGTACCCCGGCAACGAGGGTGAGGTTACAACCGCCTCTGACCCCTCCCCGTTCAGTTTCCACCACCTCGCTGCTCCATATTGACGTCGCCCTCGCCCGCGCCGTCCTCCCGTGCCTACCACCGGCGCACGTCACAGGCGTCCGCCTGCTGCTGCCCGCATGCACCCACTGCCCCTCCCCTGGCCCTCTCTCCGGACCGCTCCGGTCGCGCCTCTGCACACGAGGCCGCACCTCGGCAAAGCCGCCCACACCTCCTGCCCATGCTCCCTGCCGCCCATTCTTGCGTCGGCCACCACAGCCCCGTCTCACGGCTGCGAGCTTAGCTCGCTGGGCCGCGCCAACTGCCACGCTGTGCGCCCCTACCGTGTGCCCCGCGATGCACGCTCACCATGCCCGTCCCTCCACGCCACCTCCCCGCGCCCAAGGCCGTTGTGGCCATGCTCCACCCGCGCCTGTGCCTGCACTGCCCCCTGCCGTCCGTGCCGTGCCGTGTCGCCCCTCTGGTGCCCACCTCCGCCGCCCCACTGGTGCTCACCTCCGTCGCCTCTGCCTCACCATGGCCTTGCCCGCCCCGTTGCCGTTCGCGCCCCTGCACGTCCCGCCCCACTATTGCTGCTGCTGTTCCAGCAGCTGCCGCTGCCCGACGCCGCCACGACCGCTACCGGCGCTGCTGCCTCATGCGCATCTCCACAGTGGGCTGCCGCTTCTGCCTGATGCGCCCGTTATCCGCGCCCCGTTTAGCCCCTTTGGCCACTGCCTCCTGGGCCCGTGTCCCTCTTTTTCTTGAACGAAAAAATAAAATAATATTAATAATAAAATAATTAAAATTAATTAGTTAATTAATGAACTAATTAACTTAATTAAACTTTCTTAATTAGCTTAACATTAATTAAACTCCAAGTTAACTAACTAAACTAACTAATGTGTTAGTTAGGTTGATGAGACTATGACAGACCGGTCCTGCATGTCAGTTTGACCCAGTCAAATGCAATGTTGACTACTGACATCGTGCATATGTCATGTTGATGCGGTAAGCCTATTTTTGAATTAAATTAAATCTTTTAATTCCAAAAATGAATTAAAACTTTGAAAATTATTATACAATAATCCGTAACTCGGATGAAAATACTTTGTACATGGAAGTTTCTCAGAAAGACGAGGCGATTCCAAATACACATTCCATTCGTCTGCCACCCGTCCCTAGCATGGCAAACATGGAACCGTCCCCCTTCGTTTTTCTATCCGAAAATGCCGAACACCGGGAATACTTTCCTGGATGTTTCCCCCCTTCGCCAGTAGCACCTAGTATTGTGTTAGGGAACACCTAGCACAACTAATTCTCATGTCATGCATCTGCTTGCATTGTATTCATTGTTTCTTCCCCCTCTTCTCCCCGTTAGACTTCTAGACTGACACTGCTGCGGCCTCGTTCGACTACGGTGTTGATGATCCCCTCCTTCTCGACAAAGCTTCCAGGGAAGCAAACACCCCTTGATCATGCCGATATCACCTACTCTTTACCGCTACTGCTTGCACTAGATTAGTGTAGCTATTACTGTTTATCGGTTTGATCCTATTCTATTGTATAGCATGTCCTTATTTCTACTGTTGCTACCTTACCTGCAATCCTAAATGCTTAGTACAGGATGCTAGTACTTCATCAGAGGCCCTACCTTCTTGTCTGTCGTCCATGTTATACTATTGAGCCATGATCACTCGGGAGGTGATCATGGGTACATACATACATACATACATACATACATACATACATACATACATACATACATACATACATACATACATACATACTATACTATACTTGATACATGATGTGACTAAAGTCGGGTCGGCTCGTTGAGTACCCACAAGTGACTCATGGACTAGGGCTGAAAGGGCATGTTTCCCGACGACCCTGTGAGTGGATCTTTGTGGCGGAGCGACAGAGCAGGTTGTGACCACCTAGGAGACATGTGGGCCTGGTCCGGGTTGGCGTCCACGGTTACTTCAGAATAACACGCTTAGAGAGATTGGGTATTTGATCTGAGTTGGTCGTTGACCTATAAGCACTAACTACCACGCGGGACAAGATATGAGCATGCGCCGTGTTTGGACTAGAACTCCTGCACTTGTATAAGGGGGCTAGGTCTGCTCACCGGCCATGTTCGGTAGGAGCAGGAGTTCAAAGGGCGATGGGCCCAAGACCCCTGCGCGCTTAGGATTTAGACCGGCATGTTGACCTCTCTGTTGGGCATAGGTAGGGCTGCGACGTGTTGATCTTCCGAGGTCGGACATGACCCAGAAAAGTGTGCTCGGCTAGAGGGATCAAGCATGATGGGTAATGTGGTGCACCCATGCAGGGAAGTTTATCTATTCGAATAGCCGTGTCCACAGTAGCAGGACGACTTGGAGTTGTATTCCGAGCTCATTACAACTAGAACCGGATACTTAATAAAACACATCCAGATAAGTTCCAGAGACAACCCGTGATCGCTCTCTCATAGGGTGACGAGGAGAGGATCGTTGTGTAGGTTTATGCTATGCGATGTTACTCTATTAACTTACCAGCTAGTTTCTTCTATATGCTTCAAGATGGAGGCTGCCAGAAGCGTAGTCTTTGATAGGACTAGCTTTCCCCCCTCATATTCTGGTATTCTGTAGTTCAGTCCATAGATACTACCCATTTCATTGATACCGATGAATATGTAGTGTAGATCCTTGCTTGCGAGTACTTTGGATGAGTACTCACAGTTGCTTTGCTACTTCTTTTTCCCCTTTTCCCGGTTATTGCGATCATATGATGGAGTCCAGGAGCCAGAGGATCCCGAGGATGATTCTATGTGGAGTTCGACTTCGTGGAGTAGTTAGGAGTTCCCAGGCAGAAGGCCTTGCCTTTTTCATCGTTGCTAACTTGTGCTAGAATTTTTAAGGCAAACTTGTTTAAATTATGTCTAGGCTCAGATATTGTTGTTTCCGCTGACTTGTTTGTATTGATGCTGATGGATTCGAGCCCTCGAGGCCCCTGGCTTGTAATATAAAGCTTGAATTATTTTAATTTGTGTTTAGAGTTGTGTTGTGATATCTTCCTGTAAATCCCCGATCTTGATCATACACATTTGTGTGTATGATTAGTGTACGATTGAATGAGGCATGTCACACCCTGCTCCTAGAAAACCTACCTCCCTACAGCCCTAGACTTCTCCCTTCCCTCCTCGCGTAGCCAACCATTTTCCCTCCCCTCTATTTCCTCTTCTTCCCCAAGTAACATTGAAAGAGAGAGCACCACGTAGAGCTTTGCCATTGCCTGCATGGACGGAGGCCACCACGGTCATCTCCGGCATGTTCATATTCTTCCTCGACGTCGACTACTTCCATTCAGACATCTTCCCCGCCCTAGGTTGCCACCACTACGTTGCCTTGTCGGGGAAACGAACACCTATGGGATTACACGAATCCCTTTCTATGGCTGGCGGGGAGAGGAGCTACACGAAGAGCAGGTCTAGCGATCAGCACGAGGGGATTTTACCCAGGTTCCGGCCGCACTGGTGCGTAAAACCCTAGTCCTGCGTGTGTGTGTGTGCGCGCGCGTGTGTGTGTGTGTATTAGTGTTCTTGAGCTATTGAACTAGCCGCGGTGCATGCCCAGTCCAAAAAGTCCGAATCCTTTCTTAGTGCGCCTCGGGCCTCCTTTTGTACGAAAAATGGGTCGCAACAGTGGCACACAGGAGGTGGAAAGCAAGCTACAGTGTATGAGCTTATCACTCGGCACCGCAGGACAAACGCATTTAATGCGCTGCCTACGTGCCATCTTACTTTATCGGGGACGGCAACAAAAGTCGTCCCGTCCGTCGCCGCCCCTCCTTGCCTTGACACACGTCCAAGATGACGAGGCATGTAGTGCCATGCTGGCTAGCTAGCTGCCATGTTGGCGCGGTGGTAGAGCCTCCACAAAGGTCTGCATGCTTCCACGCAGGCGTCTGCCTAGTTGGCAAGCTGGTCATCCCATTGGATTGGTGGTGAGGTGGCAAATCCTTGTCGGGTGCGGGCCTGACTGTGGCCCTGCAACTATCCCCGGCAAGGCTTGCCGGGGGCCTCGTGGTTGTCCTCGGCACGGGTCTTGCCGGGGGTCTTCGTCTTCTGGTCCAATGTGGACCCGTAGGCCACCAATCTTCACAAAGATCTGCATGCTACTATGCACTCGTTCCCAAGTTCTTGGCCCTGACGTTGTCGATGGTGTCTGAACTATCAGCCTCAAGGGTGATGGCCTTGCTGGTGCTTTGCAGGTTGCCCTGGCAAGGAGCTCGCCGGGGCTACGGAGCCGTCCCAGCAAGGATGTTGCCGGGGGATGTCCAGCTTGTCCTCTGCTCTTGTTCATCATCTTGAGTGCTATCTCGATAGTCTTGTGTTTTGTCTTCTGCTGCCTTGCCAGGCCCTACCGCAGGCGTGGCTACAACTGCCCATGCACAAGTAAGGGGTACAGAAGAGCCCATACTTTTGTACACTGACAGGAGCCCCCGGGCCTGGGCCACACATAAGCGCAAGGCGTAGTTGGGCCAAGCGGAAAGCAGTGTGCGGGCATGCGTGGCAGAGACTTTACTTCCACGATCTTCTCATCAGTTGCGCTTCCCCACAACCCGCGTTGAGTGCGTGATGTGCGGGTCGTGCGTGGGACGGCCGCAGCATGCCTACATCACTTTGCAGTAAATGGTAAAAGGGGCGGCCCGTGCCTTCCCCATAAAAGAGGAATCTGCAGGGGCGCCGCTCATTTACCCTCTGCGCCCTTCCCAATCTAGGAACCGTTGTTCCCCTCTTCTTCCTTGAGTGAAAACCAGAGCCTCATGCCTCCTCTTGCCACTGCCGCGCCTCCATTGCTTCTCGATCCCTTGCCTCCTCTCAGCAAGGGCAAGGGAACGGTCAAAGCCGCCGAGGGAAAGGAGATGTCGGAGAGCGAGTTGGTGAAGATGTGGAAGAGGTTCGCCCTCTTTGTCCCGAACGGTCGATGCGCTCGTCCTCAGGGAAAAATTCAAGCCCTTGTGGGGGAGAGAGATGCCCCTGCATCCTGCCATGAAAATCATCCCTGCTCGCTTCGCCAAGCCCGGGTCAGATAGATATCCTTTCTTCGTCAATTACTTCTCCTATGGGCTCTGCCCCCTTTCTCCTACTTCTTCAACGACATCATGCACACCTACGGCTTCCATCTATTGGATTTCATGCCGAATGTCGTGGCATGCATGGCCTTCTTCGCCCATCTCTGCAAGGGCTTTGCTGGGGTGCACCCAACACGGTGCTCTTCTTTCACTACTTCGTCCCCCGCATCCATACAGGGGCGCCATCACCGGCTGCGTCACTTGGATCCCAAGGGCCCAGAGCAAGGGCGTGTACCTGGAGGGTTTCACTAAGGACAAGTGAGAGGAATGGCGGGGCCGGTGGTGCTAGATTGAGGAGAAGGATCCGCAGGAGTTCTGTCAGGTCCGTCAGAAGCCGTCGGTCTATGGAGACGACTAGGGCAAGCTCGACGCCGACGACGGGAAGGTCATGATTGCCACCACCAGGATCCACCGCCTCGCTTCAGCCAGGCTCATGCTCGAGATGATCGTGAACGAGTTCATCCACTGTCGCATCGCTCCTTTGCGCAACAAGGGGAGACCGGCCTAGGACTACAAGAATGCGGTCGACATCATGAGGCTTCGCCCTGGCCTGAATTACAATTTCACGGTGATTCAACACGCGCATCTCTGCCAACGGCTTTTTCAGCTCAAGGTCGACGAGACTGGCAAGGCCGAGAACTCCGGCAAGGACACCAAGACTGGCAAGGTGGACAAGTCGTTCAAGTTGCCAGCGGGGGTGGCCCCGTTGAGCAATAACTCTTGCTTGACCGCCATCATCGCCATGATGCCGGCGTTCAACGTGCACGGCCTCGACCCGATGATACGTCCATTTTGCATCATGCTTTTATATCAATATTTATTGCATTATGGGCTGTTATTTCATGTTATGTCACAATACTTATGGCTATTCTCTCTTATTTTACAAGGTTTACATGAAGAGGGAGAATGTCGGCAACTAGAATTCTGGGCTGGAAAAGGAGCAAATATTGGAGGCCTATTCTGCGCAACTCCAAAAGTCCTGAAACTCCGCGGAATATCTTAGAATAAATAAAGAAAAATCGTCGCCAAAGATGAAGGCCAGGGGGCCCACACCCTGCTCACGAGGGTGCCCCCCTGGGGCGCGCCCCCTACCTCGTGGGTCCCCTGGTGGCTCTCCGACGCCCATCTTCTCCTATATGAAGTCTTTTGATGAGAAAAAAATAGAAGGCAACCTTTCGGGACGAGACTCCACCGCCATGAGGCAGAACCTTGGCGGAACCAATCTAGGGCTCCGGCAGAGCTGTTCTGCCGGGGACACTTCCCTCCGGGAGGGGGAAATCATCACCATCCTCATCACCAACGCTCCTCTCATCGGGAGAGGGTAATCTCCATCAACATCTTCACCAGCACCATCTCATCTCCAAACCGTAGTTCATCTCTTGTATCCAATTCTTGTCTCAAAGTCCGGGATTGGTGCTAGTAGGTTGCTAGTAGTGTTGATTACTCCTTGTAGTTGATGCTAGTTGGTTTATTTGGTGGAGGATCATATGTTCAGATCCTTTATGCATATCATTACCCCTCTGATTATGAACATGAATATGCTTTGTGAGTAGTTACGTTTGTTCCTGAGGACAAGGGAGAAGTCTTGCTATTAGTAGTCATGTGAATTTGGTATTCATTCGATATTTTGATAAGATGTATGTTGTCTAGCCTCTAGTGGTGTTATGTGAACGTCGACTACATAACACTTCACCATTATTTGGGCCTAGAGGAAGGCATTGGGAAGTAATAAGTAGATGATGGGTTTCTAGAGTGACAGAAGCTTAAACCCTAGTTTATGCGTTGCTTTGTAAGGGGCTGATTTGGATCCATATGTTTCATGCTATGGTTAGGTTTACCTTAATACTTTTGTTGTAGTTGCGGATGCTTGCAATAGAGGTTAATCATAAGTGGGATTCTTTTTCAAGTAAGAACAGCACCCAAGCACCGTTCCACCCACATATCAAATTATCAAAGTACCGAACGCGAATGATATGAGCGAGATGAAAACTAGCTTGACGATATTCCCATGTGTCCTTGGGAGCGCTTCTCCTATTATAAGAGTTTGTCCAGGCTTGTCCTTTTCTACAAAAAGGATTGGGCCATCTTGCTGCACTTTATCTACTTTTGTTACTTGTTGCTCGTTACAATTTATCTTATCACAAAACTATCTGTTACCACTTATTTCAGTACTTGCAGAGAATACCTTGCTGAAAACCGCTTATCATTTCCTTCTGCTCCTCGTTGGGTTCGACACTCTTACTTATCGAAAGGACTACGATAGATCCTCTATACTTGTGGGTCATCAAGACTCTTTTCTGGCGCCGTTGCCGGGGAGTGTAGCGCCTTTGGTAGGTGGAATTTGGTAAGGAAAAATTTATATAGTGTGCTGAAATTTTCTGTCACTTGTTACTATGGAAAGTAATTCTCTGAGGGGCTTGTTTGGGGTATCTTCACCCCGTCCAGTAGAGCAAAGAGTTGCTCCTCAACCTACTGAACCTACTGAACCTATTGAAAATGAAACTCCCTTTGAAATCCCTTCGGGTATGATGGAAAAACTGCTAGCTAACACTTTTACAGGAGATGGAACAAAGCATCCTGATGAACATCTACTCTATGTGGATTAAGTTTGTGGACTATTTAAGCTTGCAGGTATACCCGATGATGTTGTTAAGAAGAAGGCCTTCCCTTTATCTTTGAAGGGAGACGCATTGACATGGTACATGCTATGTGATGATATGAGATCATGGAACTATAAAAGATTGAAATTGGAATTTCATCAAAAGTATTACCCTATGCATCTTGTTCATCGTGATCGCAATTATATATATAATTTTTGGCCTCACGAAGGAGAAAGCATCGCTCAAGTTTGGGGGAGGCTTAAATCAATGTTATATTCATGCCCCAATCATGAGCTCCCAAGAGAAGTAATTATGCAAAGTTTTTATGCTCGGCTTTCTGATAACAATCGCACCATGCTCGATACTTCTTGTGCTGGCTCTTTTATGATGAAGACTATTGAATTGAAATGGAATTTATTTGATAGAATTAAACACAACTCTGAAGATTGGGACCTCGACAAAGGTAAGGAGTCAGGTGTGACACCTAAGTTTGACTGTGTTAAATCTTTTATGGATACCGATATTTTCCGTAAGTTTAGCACTAAATATGGACTTGACTCTGAGATAGTAGCTTCTTTCTGTGAATCTTTTGCTACCTATGTTGATCTTCCCAAGGAGAAGTGGTTTAAATATCATCCTCCCATAGAAGTAAAAGTAGCTACACCTATTAAAGTTGAAGAAAAGACTGTCACTTATAATGATCCTATTGTTCCCACTTCTTATGTTGAGAAACCACCTTTCTCTGTAAGAATGAAGGATCATGCTAAAGCTTCAACTGTTGTTCGTAAAAGCAATATTAGAACTTATACACCTACTGAGCAAGTCAAAGTAGAACCTAATATTGCTATTGTTAAAGATCTCTTGTCTGATAATATTGCTGGGCATGTTATTCAATTCTGTGGTGAAACTGCTAGAATTGCTAAACCTTGTGCTAGAGATAAACATAAACCTGTGGTAGGCGTGCCTGTTATTTCTGTTAAAATAGGAGATCATTGTTATCATGGCTTATGTGATATGGGTGCTAGTGCTAGTGTTATACCTATTACCTTGTATGAAGAAATTATGCATGATATTGCACCTGCTGAGTTAGAAGATATTGATGTTACAATTAAACTTGCCAATAGAGATACTATATCTTCTTGGGAATTGTTAGAGATGTTGAAGTATTGTGTGGAAAAACCAAATATCCCGCTGATTTTCTTGTTCTTGGTTCTCCACAAGATAGCTTTTGTCCCATTATATTTGTTAGACCCTTCTTGATACTGTTAATGCTAAGATAGACTGCAAAAAGAATGTTGCTACTATTGGCTTAGATGATATGGTTCATGAGTTTAATTTCTCTAAATTTAGTAAACAACATCGTGAGGAAGAATCGCCTAGTAAAGATGAAATCATTGGTCTTGCTTCTATTGCTGTACCTCCTAGTGATCCCTTAGAACACTATTTGCTAGACCATGAAAATGATATGTTCATGAATGAAAGAAGGGAAATAGATGAAGTATTGTTTAAACAGGAACCTATTCTGCAACACAATTTGCCTGTTGAAATCCTTGGGGATCCTCCTCCACCCAAGGGTGATCCCGTGTTTGATCTTAAACCGTTGCCTGATAATCTTAAATATGCTTATCTTGATGAAAAGAAAATATATCCTGTCATTATTAGTGCTAACCTTTCAGAGCACGAAGAAGAAAGATTATTGAAAACTCTGAAGAAGCACCGTGCCGCTATTGGATATACTCTGGATGATCTTAAGGGCATCAGTCCCACTCTATGTCAACATGAAATAAATTTGGAAGCAGATGCCAAACCAGTCCGTGATCCTCAATGATGTTTGAATCCTAAAATGAAAGAAGTGGTAAGAAAAGAAATACTAAAGCTTCTGGAGGCAGGTATAATTTATCCCGTTGCTGATAGTCAGTGGGTAAGTCCTGTCCATTGTGTCCCTAAGAAGGGAGGTATTACTGTTGTCCCTAATGATAAAGATGAATTGATTCTGCAAAGAATTATCACAGGTTATAGGATGGTAATTGATTTCCGCAAATTAAATAAGGCTACTAAGAAAGATCATTACCCATTACCTTTTATTGATCAAATGCTAGAAAGATTATGTAAACATACACATTATTGCTTTCTAGATGGTTATTCTGGTTTCTCTCAAATACCTGTGTTGGCTAGAGATCAATCAAAGACTACTTTTACATGCCCTTTTGGTACTTTTGCTTATAGACGTATGCCTTTCGGTTTATGTAATGCACCCGCTACCTTTCAAAGATGCATGATGGCTATATTCTCTAATTTTTGTGAAAAAATTTGTGAGGTTTTCATGGACAATTTTTCCGTCTATGGTTCCTCTTTTGATGATTGCTTGAGCAATCTTGATCGAGTTTTGTAGAGATGTGAAGAAACTAATCTTGTCTTGAATTGGGAAAAGTGCCACTTTATGGTTAATGAAGGTATTGTCTTGGGGCACATAGTTTCTGAAAGAGGTATTGAAGTTGATAAAGACAAGGTTGATGCTATTGAAAAGATGCCATGTCCCGAGGACATCAAAGGTATAAGAAGTTTCCTTGGTCACGCCGGATTTTATAGGAGGTTCATTAAGGACTTTTCAAAAATTTCTCGTCTTCTGACTAATTTACTACAAAAAGATGTACCATTTGTCTTTGATGATGATTGTGTAGAAGCATTTGAAATACTTAAGAAAGCATTAGTCTCTGCACCTGTTGTTCAGCCACATGATTGGAATTTACCCTTTGAAATTATGTGTGATGCTAGTGATTACGCTGTTGGTGCTGTTCTAGGGCAAAGAGTTGATAAGAAATTAAATGTTATACATTATGCTAGTAAAACTCTAGACAATGCTCAAAGAAATTAAGCTACTACCGAAAAGGAACTTTTAGTAGTTGTATTTGCTTGTGATAAATTCAGACCCTATATTGTTGATTCTAAAGTAACTATTCACACTAATCATGCTGCTATTAAATATCTTATGGAAAAGAAAGATGCAAAACCTAGACTTATTAGATGGGTTCTCTTGCTGCAAGAATTTGATTTGCATATTGTTGATAGAAAAGGAGCTGAGAACCCCGTTGCAGACAACTTATCTAGGTTAGAGAATGTTCTTGATGACCCACTACCTATTGATGATAGCTTTCCTGATGAACAATTAAATGTCATAAGTACTTCTCGTAGCACTCCATGGTATGCTGATTAGGCTAATTATATTGTTGCTAAACTTATACCACCTAGCTTCACATACCAACAAAAGAAAAAGAAATTCTATGATTTGCAACATTACTTTTGGGATGACCCACATCTTTATAAAGAAGGAGTAGATGGTTTTATTAGACGTTGTGTACCTGAGCATGGACAAGAATAGATCCTATGCAAGTGTCACTCCGAAGCTTATGGAGGACACCACGCTGGAGACAGAACTGCACATAAGGTATTGCAATCTGGTTTTTATTGGCCTACTCTCTTCAAGGATGCCCATAAGTTTGTTTTGTCTTGTGATGAATGTCAAAGAATTGGTAATATTTGTAGACGTCAAGAAATGCCTATGAATTATTCACTTGTTATTGAACCATTTGATGTTTGGGGCTTTGATTATATGGGACCTTTTCCTGCCTCTAATGGATATATACATATTTTAGTTGGTGTTGATTACGTTACTAAGTGGGTAGAAGCTATTCCAACTAGTAGTGCTAATCATAACACTTCTATTAAAATGCTTAAGGAAGTTATTTTTCCGAGGTTTGGAGTCCCTAGATATTTAATGACTAATGGTGGTTCACACTTTATTCATGGTGCTTTCCGTAAAATGCTTGCTAAATATGACGTTAATCATATAATTGCATCTGCATATCACCCGCAGTCTAGTGGTCAAGTAGAATTGAGCAATAGAGAGCTCAAATTAATTTTGCAAAAGACTGTCAATAGGTCTAGAAAGAATTGGTCCAAGAAACTGAATGACGCATTATGGGCCTATAGAACTGCATATAAGAATCCTATCGGTATGTCTCCGTATAAAATAGTTTATGGAAAAGTATGTCACTTACCTCTTGAACTAGAACATAAGGCATATTGGGCTATTAAAGAGCTCAACTATGATTTCAAACTTGTCGGTGAGAAGAGGTTATTTGATATTAACTCACTTGATGAATGGAGAACCCAAGCTTATGAAAATGCCAAGTTGTTTAAAGAAAAAGTTAAAAAATGGCATGACAAAAGGATACAAAAGCGTGAGTTTAATGTAGGTGATTATGTATTGCTATACAACTCTCATTTAAGATTTTTTGCAGGAAAACTTCTTTCTAAATGGGAAGGTCCCTACGTTATCAAGAAGGTCTATCATTCCGGTGCCATAAAAATCAACAACTTCGAAGGCACAAATCTGAAGGTGGTAAACGGTCAAAGGATCAAACACTATATCTCAGGTAATCCTATATATGTTGAAACCAATATTATTGAAACCGTAACCCCGGAGTAATACATAAGGGAAACTTTCGAGACCGTTCCAGACTCCGAAAAGGAATAGGTATGTGGTACGGTAAGTAAACCGACTCCAAAACAATTTTTAAGGCAATATTTCTCCGTTTTGGAATATTTAGAAAAATAGAAAAATAAGCGGCAGTCCGGGGAGGACACGAGGCCTCCACGAGGGTGGAGGGCGCGCCCTACCCCCCTGGGCGCACCCTACCCCCTGGGCGCGCCCCTACCTCGTGAGCACCTCGTGTGCCCTCCAGACTCTGTTTTCTTGCATAATACGTATTTTGGTCAGTAAAAATGCATTATATATTCTCCCGAAGATTTTGACCATCGTATCACGCAAATATCCTCTGTTTTCGTTTCGAGCTATTTCCGTTGCAGATTTAGAGCACCATGACTTCTCCCTCCTCCAATAACGAAGACAAGGATGCTTGCCTATTGAAGATAGAGTTGAAAAGAGAGGAACCAGAAGAGATCAACAAGGATGAAAGGATCAAGAAGGCCATGGAGGTTCAAGCTCCGGTGGTGAAAGAAGAAGACATCCCTCAACCTTTACCTAACCTTTTCACTCCAACAGAGATTGAAGATTTCAAGATGATTGAGTTAGCCCGTATACAGAACAAGTATCTCACACAGGAGAATATTTTGTTGAAGGACCATATTGCTGGGCTCAAGGGCATTATCCGCAAGTTGGAGGAGCTTTTACGCTCGATGTGCGATTATCCACCATCATCATCACCACCTCCATCACCTCCGAAGATATAATCACATGGGTATGGGCACTCCCCTTGGCAACTGCCAAGCTTGGGGGAGGTGCCCTGGTATCATATCACGATCACAACTCCTATCTTTACCGTTTTTCTTAGTTCGATCCTATTAGTAGTATCTTGATTTAGTAGAATAAAGTTTAGTGTTGAGTCAAGGGCTTGATTACTTTGCCATGATCTTGGGTAAATAGAAAGAAGAAAAAGAATAAAAATAATCAAAAAGTTCATATTGATCTTATTGAAAGTAATGACCTCACATAGAAAGAGTATGATGATTAAAAGTTGTTGGGAGTTGGCAAATATAGCTTTGGTCATCGTTGCAATTAATAGGAAGTAATAAGGAAAGAGAGGTTTCACATATAGATATATTATCATTGACATCTTTTATGATTGGGAGCACTCATTAAAATATGACATGCTAAAGAGTTGAGGTTGGACAAGGAAGGCAACATAATGAGTTATGTTTTCTCACATCCGAGATAAAGTATGTTGTCATGGGTCCTCTAACATGTTGAGCTTTCCTTTCCCCCTCATGCTAGCCAAATTCTCAGCACCAAGTAGAAATACTACTTGTTCTTCCAAATACCCTTAAACCAGCTTTGCCATGAGAGTCCACCATATCTACCTATGGATTGAGTAAGATCCTTCAAGTAAGTTGTCATCGGTGCAAGCAATAAAAATTGCTCCCTAAATATGCATGACTTATTAGTGCAGAGAAAATAAGCTTTGTATGAACTTGTTGTGGACGTAATAAAAGCGACGGACTGCATAATAAAGGTCCACATACAAGGGGCAATATAAAGTGACGTTCTTTTGCATTAAGATTTTGTGGATCAACCCTAAACACGCATGACAACCTCTGCTTCCTTCTGCGAAGGGCCTATCTTTTACCATTATCCTGTACCTTATGCAAGAGTCACGGTGATCTTCACCTTTCCTTTTTCATTTTATCCTTTGGCAAGCTCAGCATGTTGGAAAGAACATGATATATATATCTAATTGGATGTAGGGGAGCATGAATTATTATTGTTGACATTACCCTTGAGGTAAAAGGTTGTGGGGCAAAACTATAAGCCCCAATCTTTCTCTGTGTCCGATTAAAACTCCGTAACCACAAGTATTGCGTGAGTGTTAGCAGTTATGAAGGACTAAGTGATAGTTGAGTATGTGGAGTTGCTTTTAAGCTCTGACATAGACTCTTTCCGATGTTATGATAAATTGCAATTGCTTCAATGACTAAGGTTATAATTTGTTCGTGCTCAATAAGGTTTCTGATTCATACATTTGCATTGTGAAAAGATCATCACTTAAACATGAGTAATCATATGACAAAATCCATATATGTTGCTGTTATGGAAATAATCATGATGCCTTCATGTCCGTATTTTATTTTTATTGACGCCTCTACCTCTAAACATCAGGACATATTTATTGTTATCGGCTTTTCGCTTGAGGACAAGTGAGGTCTAAGCTTGGGGGAGTTGATACGTCCATTTTGCATCATGCTTTTATATCAATATTTATTGCATTATGGTTGTTATTTCACGTTATGTCACAATACTTATGGCTATTCTCTCTTATTTTACAAGGTTTACATGAAGAGGGAGAATGCCAGTAGCTGGAATTCTGCGCTGGAAAAAGGAGCAAATATTGGAGGCCTATTCTGCGCAACTCCAAAAGTCCTGAAACTCCACGGAATATCTTAAAATAAATAAAGAAAAATCGCCGCCAAAGATGAAGGCCAGGGGGCCCACACCCTGCTCACGAGGGTGGGGGGCGCCCCCCCTGGGGCGCGCTCCCCTACCTTGTGGGCCCCCTGGTGGTTCTTCGACGCCCATCTTCTCCTATATGAAGTGTTTTGATGAGAAAAAAATAGAAGGCAACCTTTCGGGACGAGACTCCACCGCCACGAGGCGGAACCTTGGCGGAACCAATCTAGGGCTCCGGCAGAGCTGTTCTGCTGGGGACACTTCCCTCCGGGAGGGGGAAATCATCACCATTGTGATCACCAACGCTCCTCTCATCGGGATAGGGCAATCTCCACCAACATCTTCACCAGCACCATCTCATCTCCAAACCCTAGTTCATCTCTTGTATCCAATTCTTGTCTCAAAGTCCGGGATTGGTGCTAGTAGGTTGTTAGTAGTGTTGATTACTCCTTGTAGTTGATGCTAGTTGGTTTATTTGGTGGAAGATCATATGTTCAGATCCTTTATGCATATTATTACCCCTCTGATTATGAACATGAATATGCTTTGTGAGTAGTTACGTTTGTTCCCGAGGACAAGGGAGAAGTCATGCTATTAGTAGTCATGTGAATTTGTATTCGTTCGATATTTTGATCAGATGTATGTTGTCTAGCCTCTAGTGGTGTTATGTGAACGTCGACTACATAACACTTCACCATTATTTGGGCCTAGAGGAAGGCATTGGGAAGTAATAAGTAGATGATGGGTTGCTAGAGTGACAGAAGCTTAAACCATAGTTTATGCGTTGCTTCGTAAGGGGCTGATTTGGATCCATATGTTTCATGCTATGGTTAGGTTTACCTTAATACTTTTGTTGTAGTTGCGGATGCTTGCAATAGAGTTTAATCATAAGTGGGATGCTTGTTCAAGTAAGAACAGCACCCAAGCACCGGTCCACCCACATATCAAATTATCAAAGTACCGAACGTGAATCATATGAGCGTGATGAAAACTAGCTTGACGATATTCCCATGTGTCCTCGAGAGCGCTTTTCCTATTATAAGAGTTTGTCCAGGCTTGTCCTTTGCTAAAAAAAGGATTGGGACATCTTGCTGCACTTTATTTACTTTTGTTACTTGTTGCTCGTTACAATTTATCTTATCACAAAACTATCTGTTACCACTTATTTCAGTACTTGCAGAGAATACCGTGCTGAAAACCGCTTATCATTTCCTTCTGCTCCTCGTTGGGTTCGACACTCTTACTTATAGAAAGGACTATGATAGATCCCCTATACTTGTGGGTCATCACCCGACCTGGGTCGAGCCAGAAGCATAGATAGTGCAGAAGTTCTTCAACAATTGGTGGAAAGGATAAATTCATGCCAAACCGCAGCTCATCCGCCCCAGCACCGAGGAGGAGATGGAGTACATTGCCACCAGGTTGGAGGAGGCGGCACTCATCGAGGAGGCTGGCAGCCTTGGTGCCGTGGAGGACGAGGCCGAGGAGGCCGAAGAGGGAGGAAGCTTGCCGAATGGGTGGAGTCTGCCAAGGGGCCCAGCGACAGTGGTGTCGGGGCTCCCCTTGTCGAAGAAATGGCCGAGGTGATGGCTGAGGAGGCGGCCGAGGGAGTGTCCGAGGAGGTGTCCGAGGTGGACGAGCCCTCAGCCCCGAAGAAACGCGTCCTGTGGCGGGCTCGCTCCAGCGAGCCCGTCTGCCCTGGCAAGGCCACGTAGCGGCAAGGGGCTCAGGAGCAACCCATGCGTTAGACGAGGCGCGCTGCTGCGGAAGCGGTGAAGAGAGCTGCGGCGCCGAAGAAAACTGCAGCCGCTGCTTCCTCCTCAACCAAACGCGCCGCCGCCTCTTCTTGAACCAAGCGTCCAAGGACCCCGTCTCCTTCTCCTTCCCTTGCGGGCACCATCCTGGTGGCCGAATACGACCTTGGGTCTTTCAGCCCGAGGAGGAAGAGGAGGGCAGAAGAGGAGGATGAGTAAGCACTTCGCACCCCATCCATCCTCTAATTCTTCATCTGGATTATTTCATTTCGACTTGACCTCGTTTTTGCAGGGACACGGAGACGCTGGCTCAGAGGGTGGCAAAGAGAGCCAGGGCCCTGACGAGTGATGAGCCCCCAACAAGCACTTCACGTGCGCCGAGGATGATCTTCATCAGCCCGGAGACCAGACCCCAGCGTAAGTTTGTTACTTGTTTCTCACTGGCGGGTATTGGAGTGTGTATTCTTATTGCTGTCCTTGCCGTGTTCCCTGGAGGAGAGCAGCAGTAGGATGAGCCACTAAGGGCCACCCCCAACACGCCGCCCCCATCGACCACGCCAACCAGACGGGTGTCCCCGGCAAGGGCATCCACCGATGAGCCCATGCGCATGGAGGAGGAGGTGGTTGGCACAGGTGCCGGCGACCCCGTCCCGGCAACTGATGTTGCCAGGGAGGGGGACACTTCCTCTCCACTAGTCGCAGGTAAGCTGTTTGCCACCGCTCCTTTGTTGCCATGATTTTCTCTCTTTTCTTTGTCTTGAACTTTTGGTTTTGGCCCAGCCTTACTATCCCTTTTGGTTGCCAGATCCTCTCCTGATGGACCAGGCGAACATCGACACTGTGATCGAGGAGACCGCCAAGGACGCCGAGGCTGAGGCCGCCAACATTGCACGCTGAGGAGGCCGCCAACATTGCCGCTGAGGAGGCTGCCAAGGGATCCGCTGCGGAGTCCAGCAAGGCCACTATCGAGGAGGCCGCAAAGGGGCCTGCCAGGGAGGCAGGCAAGGCCGCTGCCGAGTAGGCCACCACGGGGCTTGTCGGGGAGGCCGGCGAGGCCACCACTGGGGAGGCTGCCAAGGAGCCTATTGAGGAGGAGGTGGTCGATGACCAACCCTCCTCCTCTTCAGCCCCTGCCCCGAGAAGGTATTTGAAGGTAGGGGAAGATCTGTTTGTCAACCTCCTAGGGACGGCAAGCACTGGAGCACCAGTCGAAGGGGAGGTGTTTGACGATGAGGTGCTCACCGCTGCCGGGCTCCAGGTTGTTGATGAACCGAGCACCACCACTAGCAGCACCAAGGAAGAACAACTCCTCCAGGCCATGAGCGCTAACTTCCAGAAGCTCCAGGTGTTCTACCGTGCCCGCCAGGACAAAGTGGACTCCGGGATGGCAGCCGTGGACAAGGCAAAGGCAGACTTTCAGGAGCGTGTTGCTCAGATGCAAGTCTGGTTCGCCGAGTCCCAGAAGGATCTTAAGGCCACCTAGATCCAGCCGGACGACCGCCAGCAAGAACTCCTCCTGAAGTAGGCTGAGTTTGACAAAAGCAAGAGGTGGCGAAGGCCAAGGTCACCAAGGACGAATCTGACCAGACGCAGCGCCGTTGTCGGATTATGGGATCTGCAAACCCTTGTGAGGTTCGAACTCTGGGTTGTGTGCGGAGATCTCAACCTAACCAGCCTGCCTACTCGTGATCCTCCTAATCCCAGCGTGTCAAGCTCAGGGAGACAAAGAAACACAATAGTTTATCCTGGTTCGTGCCACCTTGCGGTGTAATACACTACTCTAGCGTTTTGGTGGATTGCCTTGGAGGGCTTAGGATGTACTAGTACAGTGGATGAACTAGCCTCAGGAGGTGAGGTGTTCTTGAGCTGGTCTGGTTTGAGCTAGCTCGACTCGTCCCCCTTTCTATGGCGGTGGCTAGTCCTATTTATAGTGGCCTTGGTCCTCTTCCCAAATGTTGGCGGGAAGGGATCCCACAACGGCCGGATTTGAAAGGGGACAAGTAGTACAGCTTATCCTGACAAAAGTAGTTTTCGCCTGAGAAAAGCCTCTAGTCGTGACGCCGCGGTGGACTCGTCGATGACCTCCGTCCTGCCGTCCTGGCAGTCTTGGTCTCATTGCACCAAAATGGAAACCTTTGGCTAAATCCTTGGGACTCCACGCCTGTGGCTTACCTCCCTTGCATCGAAGAGGAAACCAGCGCTCTACGCCCGCCTGGCGCCCGCCTGGCCTTTTTCGTCATGGCTCACGTCAGCCGAGCCTCATGAGGAGAACCTTGCATAGAACTCTCCGCCCCTCAGGTGCCTACCTGAGGAGGCCGAACCCCTCGGGGGTCTTGGCGTTGCCCGCCTCGCGAGGCTTGGCCCCTCGCAAGGCTCTTGTGGTGTTGATGTTGAAGCTGGGCCGTTCCAGCCGTCGATGAAGCCACGTGGTGGTCCGCAGGCAGGCAGGGCTGGATACCCCCAAATCCAGGATGCCGATAGTAGCCCCCGGGTCCAAGGTGCGCTCGGACTTGGCTTCCAGGCTAAGCCAAAGGGCTAGTGCGGAGCACTGCGAGCCCTAACCGCCTATTTCCTTGATGACACGTGGCGATTGATGGGACGTGGACATCTCCACTTCCCCATGCCTCCTTGATATCTGGCAGGCCCAGGTAGTCGCCCATTGCTAGTGCAGCTCGCTCTTTGCAGATTACCGTGCTCGGCCCTTGTTTCCTTCTTTCCAGCCTTCCCGCCACATCCATAGATCTAGCGCCAGCGCCTCGCCCTTCTTTTGGCACTCGTCATGTCCCCCAAGCCGAGGAAGAAGAAAGGGAAGCCGCTTGCCCCGGCCGGTCCTCCGTCGGCCCTAGAGCGAGCCCTTGAGTAGTCGATGGTGATCAATCGGGAGGGGCTGGACAAGGTTCGCCATGCGCTCGCCGCCGATTCGAATGAGGGGAAGGCGATAGCCGTCCGCCTTGCATCTTGGCAAGCGGGAGAGATGAGTGCCACCGAGATCCCCATCTATCTCCATGCTCTTCTCACAGGGTTGATTCCTCCCTTCTCCCCTTTCTTCAATGTTGTGATATCGCATTACCAGATCCACTTGCTGCATCTGGACCCCCACTCTGTTGTCCTTCTCGTTGTGTTCGCCTTCCTCTGTGAGGCCATGGTCGGCATCACTCCTTCCGTGGCCTTATTTCGCCATTCGTTCTTGCTTCGGTTGGTCGACGCCTACCAATGCTCTGGATGCGTGACCTTTGAAGCTGTGGCCGCAACCGTTGGTTCGGGAATCGACTTAGAGCTCTCGCCTACTGCGGAGGGGTTCCGGAAGCAGTGGCTTCTTATGGATGCCCGCGCGTTCAGCCCCCTGCTCTTGACTCCTGGCGCACCGGCCTCACCTAGCTCCGGCTGGTGCCACAAGAGGCTCTCCGACCGGCATCTTGCTTTCGTTTGGAAGATATTGGCGAGGCTTCAGGAACTAGAAGTGACGGCGCCAATGGTGGTGAAGGAATTCGTCAGGCAGTGCATTGCTCCCCTCCAGCACCATTCTCGCATAATGTGGGACTTCGCAGGCGTAGAAGATCCGATGAGGCTGTAGAGGCCATAGCTGGCTGCTGACACCTTGAGCGTGGTGCTCAAACTCCTGACCGGCGAGCCCGAGCTTGCTGACCTTCCAGGGGGTGGCTGCCTTCTCTATCTGTGCTCGAACAAGGCAGCCTTTGTTGGGCAGATGCCTCTGTTCGACGAGTGGGGTTGTTTCCAGAGGACCTTGAGGGGCCCCGCGAGAACCCCATCTACGTGGCTCCTCTCCTGATCGATCCTGCTGTGGGCGCCCCGAGTGTGGAGGTAGGGGGCGCACGCCTCCAGCAGCTACCGAGGGTTCCTCCAGAGGCCCGACATTGTCGGCGGCCCAGGAGGCCGTGGCTCCTGGGGCCCTAGATACATTTGCCACAGAACTGACGTGACCCCGAGCTATGGAGGCTGAGGCCCCTGATGCCCAGGGTGGTGGCTCTAGAGTGGCTGCTCGCGGCGAGGAGACCACCAATGGCTCCGAAGCCGTAAGCCAGAAGATCTCGTCGGGCGCCCCTGCCTTCGGGGTCCCTAACCGACCTGCCCCGTCGAGTGCTCCTCCTCCCATGGATTGCCTGTCGAGGTCCGGTCGGCCTCACCTGTGCCTTGAGTCTCTCCTGAAGAGGAAGAGGTCCCCGTACCGCGATGATGCCACCCGTCGACCGCTGAAGCCGAGGAGATACGTGGCTGCCGATGAGTAAGTACGTTTGCTCTTCATCTCCCTGTGCACCGTGCTTTCTCATGGCTAGGGTCTTGCAGGGCTCCCAGGAAGGCGAAACCTAGGGAAGCAGGCGTCCCTGAGGATTCCAGCTTGACGCCCGCGCACATCTCTCGGTACCCTGATCCTGCGCGGGGCATGGGGCCGACTCCAGTTGTCGTGACGTTGCGAGGGTGACCTGGAACCGGGCCCCCTGCTCTCTCTCCCCACGACTCAGCCCGTGAGACGGGGGATGCACCGGCGATCCTTCCTCTTGTCATTGCCGGCAGGGGGTGCCCCCTGGGTGGCCTTAGTCTTCAAGTTGTGGGGCTACACGAGCCAGCCCCCGGCCGGCGGCTGGCAGGGCACCCAACGCCTCCCGAGCGGCCTCCGGAGCCGGCGAAGGTCTTGGCGATCAGCTCGTGCTCGCTCAGGGGCGCAGCGCTATGTGCTTCGGGCTCTAGGGTGAAGCGATGCATGCGATGATCCATCTTGGCGGGGAGCTCGCCAACGTCGACACCAGGCTTGAGGCAGAGAACCACCGCCTGGAGCATGAGTGGTAGCGGCTGAAGGTTGCCATTGACCTTGGGAAGCTTTAGCATGACAAAGCCGAAGCACGCGCGGCGGCCTCGCTCGCCACTTCTCGCGAAGCTTGCGCCCGCGCCATGGAAGAGGCCGAGGTAGCCAACCGCCGCCGTGAGGTGGCCGAGGAGCGGGAGCGAGATCTTCTATCTTCAAACGCGGCTCTCCAGCACGAGGTCGAGGAGTGTCGTGCCCTTCTAGCCTCCTCATCGGGCAAGGTGGCCCTTGCCGAGGCGGAGCTCCCGAGGCGCCATGAAGATTTGACGCTGGAGACCATGGAGCACAGCTTGGCGTTGGAGAGGCTGGAGGTGAGGGAGCAGCAGGCTGCCGCGGCTGAGGACACCAACACCGCTCGAGAAGCTCAGATCCAGCTGGAGGTGGAGGAGAGGGTGGCAAAGGCGCGTGCTGAGTTGGCTGGGAGGCACCGCCTGGATCTAGAGCTGCTCGAGGCAGAGCTGGAGGGCCATACCTCCGCCCTGAAGGCTAAGCTACAGGCTTTGGAGCAGCGTCAGAGCGCTGCCCGAGGGGCCCTGACTTCCTTTGAATCTGCCCTGAATTCTGCCCGTGCGAGATATCCTCTCTCCATAAGCAAGTCGAAGACGCCACTTCCCTCCTAAAGAAGGCTTTGAGTGAAAAGGGCCACCAGCTGACATTGGAACGGGAGCACAGCTCCATGCTCCAAGGTCTGCGCGTCAAAGCCAACAATGCCTTGGGGCGCTATTTGTGACGAGAGCGCTCCTCACCCGCACGAGAGAAACTACGCCAACCATCTCAACTTCTTCACTGATATCGTGACCTGCCTAGAAGCTCATGCCACGAAAGCTAGACAGCTTGTCGAGGAGAGGACTCGGCGCCTCCTCAGCCGTGCACTCTCGCGTCTCTTCAGCAACCTCCGGAACCATGATTCATATTTTGATTTCAACATCGTGCTAGCCCCCATGCCTGCGGCCACCCAAGACAAACTCGCCAAGTGGGTGGACAGCCATGTGGATGCCTTGGTGAAGGAGCTGATTCCTGAGGACGACACGGCTGTGCTCGCGGCCGAAGAAACTAGCGCGGGTGGCGATGATGAGGAGGATGACAACCATGATGCAAGCAACATGGATGGGAGTGACGAAGAAGGCGCATCCAGCTAGGCCTGTGTTTCTTTTGCTTTGACCTGTATGATGAAAACTTGAACGCATCCTTGTGAGACCATTTTGAAAAGGGGGTGCCCCTTATGATGTGTGATGCTTTTGAAGTAGCGCCTGGAGCGGGGGCCCGCAGAGCTGCAGGGCGCTGAGCGAGGTAGTTGTTTATGACTTATCTTTGGTTTCGTGGGTCTCGAGTGAGGCCTGGTGTCGCGACGGCGCTCCTTCTCCTGAGGCGAGCCCGCTGCGGGCTCGCGAGGTTCTGTGCCTCTCAAGGGGCCTGCCAGCCTGCCGAGAGTGCCTCGTGAGAAGCCAACTGCCAGGCCGTGACAAGGTGGGCGCGCGGGGTGGCTGCACCCTCGAGCCCTAGGGGGAGCGATCGGTACTAGCGCGTGCACCGTACCCAGCCCGCGCGCGCGAGGCGCTTGAGGGTAGGGCAGCAGTCATGAGCTCCAGAAAGAACGCAAGAACTGAAGGCAAGAGAGAGACACGAAATGAGAGAACTCCCCCCATTTTTATAAACGCACAAAAAGCAAACTACTTCACGAAGTCGACAAGCAAGTACAAAAAGGAGGCAAAGGCAAATGGCTGCGTCCGATGTCTAGCTAGTCTTCAGTCTTCGGTCTTCTCACTAGCGCAGAGCTAAGTGCTTCCACTGGCTGGGCATAGTCATTGGGGACAGTGTCGACGGCCAGCACGGAGCATGGTGCTTCCACTAGGATGTGGGCGGGAGCCCCCGTGAGGCCCCAGGGTGGCACTCAGGAGACTCTGGGGCGTGTACAGCCCCACTCATTATTACGTGAGAGTGTCACGAGCGGAGACCTTCACAGGCCCGAGCCTTGCTTCATGTCGCCCGATGAGGACCCCGCCATGCGCCACCCCTGACCACCGTTGGGGACCCCGGAAACCAGGACAAGACCATGGGGCCAGGGGGACGCTGGTGGCGTCCTCGGCGACCGTAGGCCCCCTCATCGGGCAGAAGGTCTCGCAGGCGCCTTCCCCGGTGGGGAACCTCCCTCCAGGCAGGGCCCTGCTCCGTGCAACGTGAGGAGGGCCCTGCCGCCGGGCTTCCCCCATGCTGCTCCCAACGTCCTTCGCACTCCTGCGGGGGATCCGTCGTCCTGAGAGTCCTGGTGGCTGCCGCACCCTGGTTCACCTGCGATCCATGGTCAGCATAAGCATGCTCTTACGACGTTAGCTATACCCAGAGACTGTCGCCATTGGAGATGTTGGCAGGTCTTGGCGGCGGCTCGAAGGAGAGCTCGGCCTCGTGTATATCCAGCGCCCAGCCTGGCGTGGGGGATCGGCTGGGGCCCTCTCCCTGCGCGTTCCTCGGATCCATCATGACGGGGATGTAGGTCTCCGGGCTGCCCGCACCAGGAGCGCCACCCGGTTGCCTCACATTCCCGCCTTCTTCAGTCGCTCTCTGGTCCTGTCGGCCAGGGGCCGATACTCCAGCGCGGCCCCTAGTGATATCGCTTGGAGCAGCCCCGCGCTGAGGTGGCACGTTGGGAGTGGTGCGGGCTTCTCCACGGGGCTGGTCGGTGTCGAGAGGCTCTCCAGGGCCCTTGGGAGGGGGCACGCAGTTGTGTCGGGGATGAGCGCACGCCCCCACCACAGCCTGCAATGTGGGTAGAGTGCAAAATGGTGCCGCCCCCTGCATGCCGCATCCAGTAGCTCGGTGACCCATTCTAGCAGGGCGTCACGGCCACTTTCCAGCAGCCTACACCGTAAGAGCTCCCGAGCGACGATGACCGCTGCCCGCATGTTTGCTTGTTCCCTGTGTGTGTGTGGAGCGGTTGCTGCAGCATAGTTTGCAGATCGCGCGATGGCGTGGCTGCGGCGCGGTGCCAGTGGAGAAGGTTGCGCCGCCCCTGGCGGAGCGCGGTTCGCGAGCAGGGCGGAGTGGAGATCTTCCTCGTCAACGGGCGCTGTCGAGGAAGCCTGGACGACCCAGTGCTCAACGTGCGCCCTCGGGGCGTCAGTGGAGCGGCCGAGGACTGGTCGGGGAAGAGAAGATCCGACGCACCCCTACCTGGCGTGCCAATTGTCGGATTATGGGATCCACAAACCCTTGAGAGGTTCAAACTCTGGGGTGCGTGCGAAGATCTCAACCTACCCAGCCTGCCTAGTTGCGATCCTCCTAAGCCCAGCGTGTCAAGCTCAGAGAGACAAAGAAACACATCAGTTTATCTTGGTTCGGGCCACCCTGCGGTGTAATACCCTACTCCAGCATTTTGGTGGATTGCCTCAGAGGGCTGAGGATGAACTAGCCTCAGGAGGTGAGGTGTTCTTGAGCTGGTCAGGTGTGAGCTAGCTCGACTCGTCCCCCTATCTATGGTGGTGGCTAGTCCTATTTATAGTGGCCTTGGTTCTCTTCCCAAATGTTGGCGGGGAGGGATCCCGCAACTGCCGGATTTGAAAGGGGACAAGTAGTACAACTTATCCTGACAAAAGTAGTCTTCGCCTGCGAAAAGCCTCTGGCCGTGACACCGCGGTGGGCTCGTCGATGACCTTCGTCCTGCCGTCCTGGTGGTCTTGGTCTCGTTGCACCCGAATGGAAACCTTTGGCTGATTCCTCGGGACTCTGGGCCTGTGGCTTGCCTCCCTTGCACCGAAGAGGAAACCTGCGCTATGCGCCCGCCTGGCCTTGTTCGTCATGGCTCACGTCAGCCGAGCCTTGTGAGGAGAACCTTGCATAGAACTCTCCGCCCCTCGGGAGCCATCCTGAGAAGGCCGATCCCCTCGGGGGTCTTGGCACTGCCCACCGCGCGAGGCATGGCCCCTCGCGAGGGTCTTGTGGTGTTGATGTTGAAGCTGGGCCATACCAGGCCATCGATGGAGCCACGTGGTGGGCCGTAGGCAGGCATGGCTGGATACCCCCAAATCCATGACGCCGACAGCCGCATCCTACTAGATGCCCAAGAAGAGGACTTGGTCGCCTGTGAAGCGGCGCTTGCCGCCAAGCTTCACGCTAAGGACGAAGAAGTTGAAAGGCTTGTCGTGCAGCGGACCCAGGACCTGAAGCAGGAGCACAAAGAAGCACTTGACGCTCTGACCCTGGACCATGCCGACAAGCTAAAGGAGGCTGTCGACGGAGCGGAGGCCGCAGAGGCCACCAAGGTTGAGCTGGCAGGCAAGGTGGAGAAGCTGGAGTTGGAGCTGGAGGAGCTGAAGTAGGAGATCGCGACACTGAAGGACAACAGGGACAAGACCGTCCGCACCTTGTCGGACCTGCAGGTCACCATCTCCGACAAGACCAAACTGCTCACTGATGCCAACAACTCCATTGCCGATCTGAAGCTGAAGATGGAGACTCTGGAGAAGACGCTTTCGAAGACCAAGGCCCGTGAAAAGACCCTGATCAAGGATCTCTTGAATGAGAGGCTGCTGCTGCACTCATGGATGTCACCCACAACGAGCTTGTGGCCGGCACAAAGCTCTGGACCAGCCGCCTCATGGATGTTGCAAAGAGGCTCACCACGTAGCTGTCTGTCATGGGCATACCAAACTTCAGGTTCTTCCATGAAGTGAACATGACTGACAGTGCCAGGCTGACCCTTTTTTCGAGGGCGTCTTTGATGCCCTGAAGCTACCCCACTCCAACAGGGTAACTTATCTGGCCGAGGAGGCCCAGAAGCTGTGCCAGGGCACCTTGACCAAGGTGCTCACCAAGGTGGCATATTGGAACCCCAGCGTCGACTTTGCCGACGTGCTTGAGAGCTTGCCAGAGTGGGCAGACCTCCAGGCGCTCGAGGAGCACATCGAGCCCATCATCAGCTGCATCGGCGGAGTCAAGAGGCTAGAGGGCTAGCACCGGGATTAGCTGCTCCATTACTTGTTGCCACTTTGAGTTCGTACCCAAGACAATTTTATCCTAAGTTAGAACCGCGACAATCACTGATGTAATATAACTTTGCTGTGCTTTGAACTAAATGCATGTTATTCCCTGTTTTGATCTCTCTTTGTATGTACTACACCCTACACTTAGTTGAATAGGCTTGCCGCGCTTTAACCCTTGCTGTGGGCGCTTCGAAGGACGAATCCTTAGCAGCCTGCTTGGGGGTGTCTCTGCCGGGCAAGCCACCTCGCCGTCCTTGGCACAACCACTTGAGCTGTTGAGTGGACTTGAAACAGGACAACGGCGCGACCAATAGTGACAGGGCTCCTTCGCGTGTAGGTTTTCCATACAAAAACTAAGACCCCTCGAGGAAAATAGCTTTACAAAAAGGAATATCACTCAAAGTTTCAGCGTGACTTAGCTTTTTGTTGCGTCGCGGATTGTCGTTGCAGCTGCAAACGATGCCGCACGCCTGGCTTCTCGTATCAGGGTGGCATGGATGATCCTGATCTCCTATGCCACCACCATCTGCTACGCGGCCCGTCCACGCTAGAACTGGTGGAGCGGCTCCAGACGAACCGACCGCTGTGATAGTCTTCTTATTCGGAGCCATGGTGATGAAGAAACTGCTGCACTAAATGTTAGACCAGATTCTCACAACTAACTCCCCTACCTGGTGTGCCAGAGATGTCAGGGAAATGAACACCTATGGGATCACAGGAATCCCTTCTATGGTTGGCGGGGAGAGGAGCTGCACGAAGAGCAGGTCTGGCGATCAGCACGAGGGGATTTTTACCCAGGTTCGGGCCGCACTGGTGTGTAAAACTGATGTCTACTACACAACCTTCTTCTTGTAGACGTTGTTGGGCCTGCAAGTGCACAAGTTTGTAGGACAGTAGCAAATTTCCCTCAAGTGGATGACCTAAGCTTTATCAATCCGTGGGAGGCGTAGGATGAAGATGGTCTCTCTCAAACAACCCTGCAACCAAATAACAAAGAGTCTCTTGTGTCCCCAACACACCCAATACAATGGTAAATTGTATAGGTGCACTAGTTCGGCGAAGAAATGGTGATACAAGTGCAATATGGATAGTAGATATAGCTTTTTGTAATATGAAAATATAAAAACAGCAAGGTAACTAAAGGTAAAAGTGAACGTAAACGGTATTGCAATGATAGGAAACAAGGCCTAGGGTTCATACTTTCACTAGTGCAAGTTCTCTCAACAATAATAACATAGATAGATCATATAACAATCCCTCAACATGCAACAAAGAGTCACTCCAAAGCCACTACTAGCGGAGAACAAACTTAGAGATTATGGTAGGGTACGAAACCACCTCAAAGTTATTCTTTCGGATCGATCTATAAAAGAGTTCATACTAGAATAACACCTTAAGACACAAATCAACCAAAACCATAATATCACCTACATACTCCATTGTCACCTCAAGTATATGTGGGCATGATTATACGATATGCATCACACAATCTCAGATCCATCCAACCAACACAAAGTACTTCAAAGAGTGCCCAAAGTTTCTACTAGAGAGTCAAGAACGTGTGCCAACCCCTATGCATAGGTTCATGGGTGGAACCCGCAAGTTGGTCACCAAAACATACATCAAGAGGCACATGATATCCCATTGTCACCACAGATAAACACGGCAAGACATACATCAAGTGTTCTCATAAAAGACTCAATCCGATAAGATAACTTCAAAGGGGAAACTCAATTCATCATAAGAGAGTAGAGGGGGAGAAACATCATAAGATCCAACTACAATAGCAAAGCTCGGGATACATCAAGATCGTGCCATAGAGGGAACACGAGAGAGAACACTAGAGAGAGAGATCAAACACATAGCTACTGGTACATACCCTCAGCCCCGAGGGTGAACTACTCCCTCCTTGTCATGGATAGCACTGGGATGATGAAGATGGCCACCGGTGATGGATTCCCCCTCCGGCAGGGTGCCGGAACGGGCTCCCGAAAGGTTTTTGGTGTCCACAGAGGCTTGCGGCGGTGGAACTCCCGATCTATCTTGATTTTCGATGGTTTTAAGGTACGTAGGCTTATATATGCGAAAGAAGTCAGTCGGGAGGTGCTCGAGGGGCCCATAAGATAGGGGGCCACCACCCTGTAAGGGGGGCGTGGCCTCCTATCTCGTGGCCTCCTCGAGGATCTTCTGACGTGGACTCCAAGTCTCTAGGATCATATTCTTCCAAAAACTCACGCTGCCGAAGGTTTCATTCCATTTGGACTCCGTTTGATATTCCTTTTCTTCGAAATACTAAAACAGGCAATAAAACAACAATATGGGCTGGGCCTCCGGTTAATAGGTTAGTCCCAAAAATGATATAAATGTGTAAAATAAAGCCCATAAACATCCAAAAGGGGTAATATAATAGCATGGAACAATAAAAAATTATAGATACGTTGGAGACGTATCAAGCATCCCCAAGCATAATTCCTGCTCGTCCTCGAGTAGGTAAATGATAAAAACAGAATTTTTGATGTGGAATGCTACCTAGCATAATTCTCAATGTAATTTTCTTTATTGTGGCATGAATGTTCAGATCCAAATGATTCAAAATAAAAGTTCATATTGACATAAGAAATAGTAATACTTCAAGCATACTTAATCAAAGTAATCATGTCTTCTCAAAATAACATGGCTAAAGAAAGTTATCCCTACAAAATCATATAGTCTGGCTATGCTCTATCTTCATCACACAAAGTATTTAATCATGCACAACCCCGATGACAAGCCAAGAAATTGTTTCATACTTTAATAATCTCAAACTTTTTCAACTTTCAAGAAATACATGAGCGTGAGCCATGGACATAGCACTATATGTGGAATAGAATGGTGGTTGTGGAGAAGACAGAAAGGAGAAGATTGTCTCACATCAACTAGGCGTATCAACGGGCTGTGGAGACGCCCATTAATAGATATCAATGTGAGTGAGTAGGGACTGCCATGCAACGGATGCACTAGAGCTATAAATATATGAAAGCTCAACAAAAGAAACTAAGTGGGGTGCATCCAACTTTCTTGCTCACGAAGACCTAGGGCAGTTTTGAGGAAGCCCATCATTGGAATATACAAGCCAAGTTCTATAATGAAAAATTCCCACTAGTATATGAAAGTGACAACATATGAGACTCTCTAACATGAAGATCATGGTGCTATTTTGAAGCACAAGTGTGGAAAAAGAGATAGTAGCATTGTCCTTTCTCTCTTTTTCTCTCATTTTTTTCCTTTTCTTCTTGTTTTTCTTTTTTTTTCTTTTCTTTGGCCTTCTCTTTTTTTCTTTTTTCTTTTTGGCCTTTCTCTTTTTTTTCTTTTTGTAAAGTCCGAAGTCTCATCCTGACTTGTGGGGGAATCATAGTCTTCATCATCCTTTCCTCACTAGGACAATGCTCTAATAATGAAGATCATCACACTTTTATGGATTTTCAACTCAAAGCTAGAACAAGATATGACTCTATATGAATGCCTCTGGTGGTGTACCGGGATATGCAATGAATCAAGAGCGACATGTATGAAAATTATGAAGGTTTCCTTGCCACAAATACAATGTCAACTACATGATCATGCAAAAAACAATATGACAAAAGTAATGCGTGTCATATGAACGAAAACGGTGGAAAGTTGCATGGCAATATATCTCGGAATGGCTATGGAAATGCCATAATAGGTAGGTATGGTGGATGTTTTGAGGAAGGTAAATGGTGGGTATATGGTAGCGGCGAAAGTTGCACGGTACAAGAGAGGCTAGCAATGGTGGAAGTGTGAAGGAGTGCGTATAATCCATGGACTCAACATTAATCAAAAGAACTCATATACTTATTGCAAAAATTTAGAAGTCATCAAAATCAAAGCACTACGCGCATGCTCCTAGGGGGATAGATTGGTAGAAAAGACCATCGCTCGTCCCTGACCGCCACTCATATGGAAGACAATCAATAAATAAAATTATGCTCCAACTTCATCACAAAGCGGTTCACCAAACGTGCATGCTACGGGAATCATAAGCTTCAACACAAGCATTCTTTAAATTCATAATCACCCAACTAGCATGACTTTAATATCACTACCTCCATATCTCAAAAGAATTATCAAGCATCAAATTGATCATAGCATCCAATTCACTTTCTATGATAGTTTTTATTATACCCAACTTGGATGCTCATCATTCTAGGACCAACTTTGTAACCATAGCAAATACCATGCTGTTCTAAACGACTCACAAAATAATATAAGTGAAGCATGAGATACTAGAAATTTCTACAAAATATAACCACCGTCGTGCTCTAAAAGATATAAGTGATGCACTAGAGCAGATGACAAACTACTCCGAAAAGATACAAGTGAAGATCAATGAGTAGCTAAATAATTATGTAACTATGCGAAGACTCTCTATCATTAAAGAATTTTAGATATTGGTACTCTGATCAAACAACAAGCAAAACAAAATAAAATGACATTGCAAGGATAGCACAACTCATGTGAAGAAGCAAAAACTTAGGTTCAACCGATACTAACCGATAGTTGTTGAAGAAGAAAGGTGGGATGCCTACCGGGGCATCCCCAAGCTTAGATGCTTGAGACTTCTTGAACTATTATATTGGGGTGCCTTGGGCATCCCCAATATTGAACTTTTGTGTCTCCTTAATTCCTCTCATATCATGGTTTCTCTTTTTATCAAAAGCTTCATCCACAACAAACTCAACAAGAACTCGTGAGATAGGTTAGTATAAACCAATGGAAACCTTATCAATTTCTACTGTAACAAATCGCTAAAATTATTATTCAACATTGCATAATAAATGTCTCTGCATATTTAATAATCCTATACTTAAATAGAATCATTAAACAAGCGAACATATGCAAACAATGCAAGCATAACAACAATCTGCCAAAACAGTACAGTCTGTAAAGAATGCAAGAGTAACAATACTTCCCTAACACCAAAAATTATGAAATAAAATTCCCACTGTAGTAAATTTATCATATCTCATTATGCAAAAAGTTTCAACATTATATCACGCTCTGACTTTTCTATTGAATTTTTGCAACAGCGGTAAGCTTTCTGTTTTCAAACAGCAACATGTATACTAGCAAAATAAGCATGTCAAAGGCTATCCTTGATTTTTTTTATTGAAACTAAAGATACAAAACATTATTATAACTAATAGCAAGAAAATGCTAACAAGATAAAATGACGCTCCAAGCAAAACACATATCTTGTGGTGAATAAAAATATAGCTCCAAGTAAAGTTACCGGTGAACGAAGACGAAAGAGGGGATGCCTTCCGGGGCATCCCCGAGCTTAGGCTCTTGGTTGTACTTGAATATTACCTTGGGGTGACTTGGGCATCCACAAGCTTAGGATCTTGCCACTCCTTATTCCATAGTCCATCGAATCTTTACCCAAAACTTGAAAACTCCACAACACAAAACTCAACAGAAAACTCGTAAGCTCCGTTAGTATAAGAAAATAAAACAACCACTTAGGTACTATAATGAACTCATTATAAATTCATATTGGTATAATATCTACTGTATTACAACTTATCTATGGTTCATACATTCTGATACTACTCATAGATTCATCAAAATAAGCAAACAACACATAGAAAACAGAATCTGTCAAAAACAGAACAGTCTGTAGTAATCTGTATCAAACGTATACTTCTGGAACTCCAAAAATCCTACCAAATTAGGAAGTCCTAAGCAATTCGTGTACCAATCCAGAGAAAAACGAATCATATAAGAATCACATTTTTGTGAATTAAAAAAACTAAATTACTGGGTGCAAAAGTTTCTGATTTTCAGGAGGAGCAACACAACTATCACCGTAAGCTATCCTAAAGGTCTTACTTGGCAGTTTATTGAAATAAAAGCTATAAGACATGATTACTACAGTACCATAATCATGTGAACACACAAAAACAGTAAGGATAAATGTTGGGTTGTCTCCCAACAAGCGTTTTTCTTTAATGCCTTTTTAGCTAGGCATGATGATGACAATGATGCTCACATAAAAGATAAGAATTGAAACATAACAGGAGCATCATGAAGCATATGACTAGCACATTTAAGCCTAACCCACTTCCTATGCATAGGGATTTTGCGAGCAAATAACTTATGGGAACAATAATCAACTAGCATAGGAAGGTAAAACAAGCATAGCTTCAAGATTTTCAACACATAGAGAGGAAACTTGATATTATTGCAATTCCTACAAGCATATATTCCTCCCTCATAATAATTTTCAGTAGCATCATGAATGAATTCAACAATATAACCAGCACCTAAAGCATTCTTTTCATGATCTACAAGCATATAGAATTTACTACTCTCCACATAAGCAAAATTCTTCTCATTCGGAGTAGTAGTGGGAGCAATCTCAACAAAATAATTATCATGTGAGGCATAATCCAATTGAAAACTAAAATCATGATGACAAGTTTCATGGTTATCATTATTCCTAATAGCATACAAGTCATCACAATAATCATCATAGATAGCAACTTTGTTCTCATAATCAATTGGAACCTCTTCCGAAATAGTGGAATCATCACTAAATAAAGTTGACACTCTTCAAAATCCACTTTCATGTTCATCACAATAAGATTCAACATCCTCCAAAATAGTGGGATCACTACTTGCTAAAGTTGACACTCTTCCAAACCCACTTTCATCAATATAATCATCATAAATAGGAGGCTTGCTTTCATCAAAATAAATATTCTCATCAAAACTTGGGGGACTAAAAATATCATATTCATCAAACATAGCTTCCCCAAGCTTGTGGCTTTGCATATCATTAGCATCATGGATATTCAAGGAATTTATACTAACAACATTGCAATCATGCTCATCATACAAAGATCTAGTACCAAGCATTTTAATGCATTCTTCTTCTAGCACTTGAGCACAATTTTTCTTTCCATCATACTCACGAAAGATATTAAAAAGACGAAGCATATGAGACAAACTTAACTCCATTTTTTTGTAGTTTTCTTTTATAAACTAAACTAGTGATAAAAGAAGAAGAAAAAAGATTCGATTGCAAGATCTAAAGATATACCTTCAAGCACTCACCTCCCCGGCAACGGCGCCAGAAAAGAGCTTAGTTGACGGGGTGTGAGTGAGTGCCCTTTACCTAGCCTCCCCGGCAATGGCGCTAGAAAAGAGCTTGATGTCTACTACACAAACTTCTTCTTGTAGATGTTGTTGGGCCTGCAAGTGCACAGTTTTGTAGGACAGTAGCAAATTTCCCTCAAGTGGATGACCTAAGGTTTATCAATCCGTGGGAGGCGTAGGATGAATATGGTGTCTCTCAAACAACCTTGCAACCAAATAACAAAGAGTCTCTTGTGTCCCCAACACACCCAATACAATGGTAAATTGTATAGGTGCACTAGTTCAGCGAAGAGATGGTGATACAAGTGCAATATGGATAGTAGATATAGCTTTTTGTAATCTAAAAATATAAAAACATCAAGGTAACTAAAGGTAAAGAGCGCAAACGGTATTGTAATGATAGGAAACAAGGCCTAGGGTTCATACTTTCACTAGTGCAAGTTCTCTCAACAATAATAACGTAGATAGATCATATAACAATCCCTCAACATGCAACAAAGAGTCACTCCAAAGCCACAAATAGCGGAGAACAAACGTAGAGATTATGGTAGGGTACGAAACCACCTCAAAGTTATTCTTTCGGATCGATCTATAAAAGAGTTCGTACTAGAAGAACACCTTAAGACACAAATCAACCAAAACCCTAATGTCACCTAGATACTCCATTGCCACCTCAAGTATCCGTGGGCATGATTATACGATATGCATCACAGAATCTCAGATTCATCCAACCAACACAAGGTACTTCAAACAGTGCCCCAAAGTTTCTACTGGAGAGTCAAGAACGTGTGCCAACCCCTATGCATAGGTTCATGGGTGGAACCCGCAAATTGGTCACCAAAACATAAATCAAGAGGCACATGATATCCCATTGTCACCACAGATAAACACGGCAAGACATACATCAAGTGTTCTCATAAAAGACTCAATCCGATAAGATAACTTCAAAGGGGAAACTCAATTCATCATAAGAGAGTAGAGGGGGAGAAACATCATAAGATCCAACTACAATAGCAAAGCTCAGGATACATCAAGACCGTGCCATAGAGGGAACATGAGAGAGAACACGAGAGAGAGAGAGAGAGATCAAACACATAGCTACTGGTACATACCCTCAGCCCCGAGGGTGAACTACTCCCTCGTCATGGATAGCGCCAGGATGATGAAGATGGCAACCGGTGATGGATTCCCCCTCCGGCAGGGTGCCGAAACGGGCTCCCAAAAGGTTTTTGGTGGCTACAGAGGCTTGCGGCGGCGGAACTCATGATCTATCTTGATTTTCGATGGTTTTAGGGTACGTAGGCTTATATAGGCGAAAGAAGTAAGTCGGGAGGTGCTCGAGGGGCCCACGAGACAGGGGGCCACCACCCTGTATGGGGGGCGCGGCCTCCTATCTCGTGGCCTCCTCGAGGATCTTCTGACGTGGACTCCAAGTCTCCAGGATCATATTCTTGCAAAAAATCACGCTGCCGAAGGTTTCATTCCGTTTGGACTCCGTTTGATATTCCTTTTCTTCGAAATACTGAAACATGCAATAAAACAACAATATGGGCTGGGCCTCCAGTTAGTAGGTTAGTCCCAAAAATGATATAAATGTGTAAAATAAAGCCCATAAACATCCAAAAGGGGTAATAATAGCATGGAACAATCAAAAATTATAGGTACGTTGGAGACGTATCAAAAACCCTAGTCCTTCTTGTATGTATATTAGTGTTCTTGAGCTCTTGAACTAGCTGCGGTGCATGCCCAGTCCAAAAAGTCTAAATCCTTTCTCAGTGCACCTCGGGCCTCCTTTTATACGAAAAAGGGGTCGCCATAGTGGCACACATGAGGTGGAAAGCAAGCTACAGTGTATGAGCTTATCGCTCGGCACCGTATGACAAACGCATTTAATGCTCTAGCTACGTGCCCTCTTAGTTTATCGGGGACGGCAACAGAAGCCGTCCCGTCTGTCGCCGCCCCTCCTTGCCTTGACACGCGTCCAGGCTGACGAGGCATGCAGTGCCATGCTAGGTAGCCTGCTGCTATGTTGGCGCGGTGGTAGAGCCTCTATGAAGGTCTGCATGTCGCCACGCAGGCGTCTCCCTAGTTGGCAAGTTGCTCGTCGCACTAGAGTGGTGGTGAGGTGGCAAATCCTTGTTGGGTGCGGGCCTGGCTGTGGCCGTACAACTATCCCCGGCAAGGCTTGCCGGGGGCCTCGTGGTCGTCCCCGACAAGAGTCTTGCCAGGGGTCTTCGTCTTCTGGTCCCATGTAGACCCATAGGCCACCAATGTTCACAAAGATCTAGATGCTACTATGCACGCGTTCCCAAGTTCTTGGACTTGACACTGTCGATGGTGTCTGAACTCTCAGCCTCAAGGGTGATGGCCTTGCTGGTGCTTCGCAGGTTGCCTCGGCAAGGAGCTCGCCAGGGCTACACAAGCTAGTCGGGCAAGGATGTTGCCGGGGGAAGTCCAGTTGTCCTCCACTGATAGAGGCGGGGTGTCCCGATCTTTCGATGAGATGATAACTATTGATTAGGTGGAGATGACTTTGATGATCCGACTACAAACGTGCATGACGTTTGCGCCTTAGCAATCGCTAAACCAATCTCCTGAGGTTATTGACCACGCCGGAGCACGATCAACCTGACCACGAAGGTCTATTCCTGCAATCAATCGAAGAACGAGCAAGAATATGATAAAAGCAATCTGAATATTGCGAATATGTATGAATTATTAATAAAGGTGGGGACCCGTAAGCGGTCTTGGTCTGGTAGTTGGACACAAACGAAGTACACAAAGTTGCAATGGCTAACTTTTAACTAAACAAATCCCAAGGGAAAAGCTACTAGATGAATCTACTTATATAGGAGCAAGGGGTGGCGGCCAAGGAGGTGGGAGAATGTCCCAAGGCAGCCTAAACCAACCCTAGGCCGTACAAGGCTCATGGGCCCAAGTGGAGGTGATGCAACACCTTTGGACTTGTTGTTTGACTCGGATTCTGCTACAACATCAGATTGTTTCGTCGATATCTCCATGCTCCGGACGAATTTGAAGGTGAATCCAAATGAGTTGGAAAGAGCACGAAATCTTGTTTCCAACAAAAAAAAGAATCACCCAATTCGGAGTCCGTATGAAAAAGTTGTTGGCGTTTTGAGTCAGGTATGTCTGTGCAGTCCGAATCTGAATCCAGAACGTGAGAGACTTGGACTCTATCTTCTCTTGGGCCAAAAGTGACGTGAGAGAACTTTTTGAACAGCAAATAAACATCTCTTTCTTCCTTATCTTCATATGTGGATTGTACAAATGTCCCATACACCTGCAATTAGACAAAACACAAAAATCACCTGACAAATATGCATGTATGCAATATTTTTGGTCATATCTAAGGTAGTCATGTCCTCATCATCCTCCCCTTCTTGAAAATAAAGTCGTCCTCGGCGTTGCTTAATCTGAAATGTGGCTAACAAAATAGACAAGGTGTACATGTTGTATATGTATATGTCATCCATTTTTACTTCCCTCGATGTTTCCATATATGACACATGAATAGATGAGTAACTTGCATAGTTCATAAAATCTAAAGCCAAAAAATTAGCACAAGAAGTAGAAGGCATGAAAATATTGCAACTCAGTTTGCACATATAAGTGAAGCTCTTATTCATTTCAAAAGATTGACAATGTTCATCATTAAACCATCCCAACATTGGTGAATAAACCTTACTTGCATCAAATTTACATGCTACAACATGCTTAAATAAGCAAACATGCAATAAGTCATTCAACATAGAATCATCACCAAGATTAGAGGTCATATCAAAATGATTAAACATTGATTCTTTTGCATCAACAATTAATTCAATGGGTGCACTCAAAATTGTTGGTATTTCAGTTGTTTGATCACATGACGCATTCATGACAGTATCAAGATTCTCTAAAATAGGTTTTGTGCTCAAATCACCAGGTAACTCAACACATGATGCATTCAAGTTAACTAGGGATGCATCATTCTCATGTGAAGTTATATCATCAATACCTTTACTGTTACCTTGTCGCAAAGACGTAGCTGATGTAGGTACAGACGTAGACAATGCACCATACTCTTGAGATGATGTCGCGCTCACAATCCGAGGTGGGGCTGCTCTAGTAGGTGCAATGGTGGAGGAACCAACCGGCGGTGGTGAGCATGAATTGGAATAGTAGTTGTTGTAGTCACCCAATGCATCCTCCTATAACTGTCTCTCAAAGGTACAAGCACCAACATACATACCAGTAATGCAACGAGGAATATACTAAAATCTTGCCTGAATATCATGGTTCAAACCATCAAAAAATCTATTCATTGTATCATCCTCAGATTCTTCTATGTCACAATGATGCATATAATATTTGAACTCTTGGTAGTAAGCATAAACAGTGTTGTTGCCTTGTTTAAATTGTTCAAATTTGCGAAGCAATTCATGATGATAGTAAGGAGGGAAAAATTGTTGTCTCATTACATCTTTCAAATGTTTCCAAGTTGTGGGTTGGTTATCAATGTTTTTCTTACAATGCACACTCCACCAAATAGAAGCAAAACCAATAAATGCTCTAGTGGCAGCTCGTACTCGCTCAAGTTCAAAAAAGTCATGGTGACTAAAAACTTGTTCTACTTCAAGCTCCCAAGCTAGATAAATAGCGGGATTAAATCTACCCTCAAATGATGGTAAAGAGCTAACTTGGCCATGTGCTTGTGTGTGTTGTCCCAACTCTCGTGATGATAAAGATGTGTCCGTCATCCAAGAACTTCTATCTCCGGAACCTATCATGATTAGTAGAAACAAGAAACAAAATTCGAGAATAATATTCCTATGAACTACTAGGATGTGTTTGTAAAGTGCTCACAGTAAAGCAAAATATCAATATCTTACAAGTTCTTACCATGCGCAGGTGGTGACAGGCAACCAGCGGTGTCAAATAACTTCAAAGATTGTGTAAAGGGATTGCCAGGGGAACGTACGTATACACGGTGTAGAAATATGTGGAGCTGGATTGGCTATATATGGTAGCAAAAGATTAGCAATAATCAATTTAAAGATGCAATGTTGAATAAACCCTCAACGACGTTACTGTGCTAGTCCTAGGCTAGACCGAACTAGAGACGCGAGCCTAGAACACTAACAAGGTCACAACGTAGCACAACTAGCATCAATAAAGGATACGAAGTAGCTCTGGACAGCAAGATATAAGTGAAGATCACAACTGCAGTAAAGATAATGATGAAAAAGAACTGCCAAGCAGGATATACACAACTCTGTCTCCAACTTTCCTCTTGAAAAGTTTAAGCCAATTTTCTGATAAATTTTTTCAAAGAATGCTACTAACTCAAGTTTTCCAATGCAAAAAGGATCACTCAATTCCGAGTTGAAATGAGGAGTCAAAAAATTCTAAAACTGGCTTAAAAAACTGGAATAAGCTGTGTTCGTGAACTTCGAAGGGCAAAAAGACCTATTTAGAAGCCGATTTTGAGGTGCAAAATATTGAATTAGCTTCTGCAACTATTTAGATGCGTCTCGTCTCCAGCTTTAATTTGAGTACTCGCAGAGCCAAAACGGACTTCGTATGAGGAAGTTATGCCTGTTTTACTGAGCAGTGCACAAAACAGATTCCAATCCGAATTCAGCTACGAGATTGAGTCTAGATAGATCCGAACTTTATTTTTATTTTCTTCTCTTTTTTTTCCGCAATCTTTTTTTTCTCCCTCTTTCCAAGACAAACTAGATAAGATGCAGATTGTATCAGGCGAAGATGTGAATGACCTCAACTATGATTATGACAATGAACAGTGCATAGCACATGGTGGAAATTGATGGATGGGATGGTGGACATCGGAAGGGATAATGATGCAGCGGCGACGTGACTAATGTGAACAGAACTCGAAACTCTAAAGGAACTAGACACTAAGACCAGCAACTCGACACGACGATGTAACCGATAATTCAATAATGCAAACAGTGAAAAGAAAAAATTGCAAAGGCTCAGACTGGCTAGGACAAAGGATGAATAGATCTAACTTTTTTTTGTGGTTTTTTCTTGGACAATAGGTAAGAAAATAAATCTAATCTAGGGATGACTGGAAATTCTCACCGAGCAACCTGAAAACTGATACCACTTGATAGAGGCGGGGTGTCCTGATCTTTCGATGAGATGATAACTATTTATTTGGTGGAGACGACTTTGACGATCCGACTACAAACGTGCACGACGTTTGCGCCTTAGCAATCGCCAAACCAATCTCCTGAGGTTATTGACCACGCCGGAGCACGATCAACCTGACCACGAAGGTCTATTCCTGCAATCAATCGAAGAACGAGCAAGAATATGATAAAAGCAATCTGAATATTGCGAATATGTATGAAGTATTGATAAAGGTGGGGATCCGTAAGCGGTCTTGGTCTGGTCGTTGGACACAAACGAAGTACACAAAGTTGCAACTTTTAACTAAACAAATCCCAAGGGAAAAGCTACTATATGGATCTACTTATATAGGAGCAAGGGGTGGCGGCCAAGGAGGTGGGAGAACGTCCCAAGGCAGCCTAAAACCAACCCTAGGTCGTACAAGGCTCATGGGCCCAAGTGGAGGTGATGCAACACCTTTGGACTTGTTGTTTGACTCGGATTCTGCTGCAGCGTCAGATTGTTTCGTCGATATCTCCATGCTCCGGATGAATTTGAAGGTGAATCCAAATGGGTTGGAAAGAGCACGGAATCTAGTTTCCAACAAAAAAAAGAATCACCCAATTCGGAGTCCGTATGAAAAATTTGTTGGCGTTTTGAGTCAGGTATGTCTGTGCAGTCCGAATCTGAATCCAGAATGTGAGAGACTTGGACTCTATCTTCTCTTGGGCCAAAAGTGACGTGAGAGAACTTTTTGTACAGAAAATAAACATCTCTTTCTTCCTTATCTTCGTATGTGGATTGTACAAATGTCCCATACACCTGCAATTAGACAAAACACAAAAGTGTGTGAAGTATTTTTGTTCTGGATAACATAAATAGATTATTGAATAGTTTGCACTAGAAATCACCTCACAAATATGCATGTATGCAATATTTTTGGTCATATCCAATGTAGTCATGTCCTCATCATCCACTCTTTCTTCATCGTCTTGAGTGCTATCTTGATAGTCCTATGTTTTGTCTTCTGCTGCCCTTCCAGGCCCTGCCGCAGGCGTGGCTACAACTGCCCGTGCACAAGTAAGGGGTATAAAAGAGCCCGTACTTTTGTACACCGACATGCTCATCATCTTCTTCCTCTGATACCTCTTCTTCACGGACAACGCCGGTCAACGCCTCGCTATGTCGTCTCCGTTGCTTCCCCGACGACATCTCCAACGCCAACAACCTCACGGTGACGATCTGCACCTCCCCATCTTATTTCCTTGCCAGATCCATCGCCATAGCAAGCCTTCCGCTCGTGTCTGTGCCCACGACCGCCATGGCTTCCATGGCCGCAAGCTCCAAGTGTGTGCTTGGCTTGTCTCACCACCACTGCTGCACCCTCGCACGCGCACCAGCAGCTCTTGCGTGCAACCAGAGCCACGCCCGCGTGGCCGCTTTACGCCACACCATAGCCCCATGCCTCGTCATGCCCATGAAGAGCTCAAGCTCGTGCTTGAGCAACCCCACACGCACACGTTTGGTAGCAGCTCCGGATGCATGCACCGCAACCTCATAAGTTTCTGCATGCCCGCCGCTGTCTTTTAGCTGCAACCGCCGCTACTTGGTCGCCATCCCCACTGGCAAGCATCACCGATCATCCATGGTCACCACTAGCTGAGCTGGTCATCCCAGCGAACCAATACTCAAGGGATCTCGGGTTCGAATCCCAGTCATCCCCCCTTTTTATTTTCTTTTCCCTCATGCACTTGCACTGTTTCTACGACAGCAAGGTTCCACCTGTCAACCCCAAAGAAAAACACCTTCCTCCTTTTTATTTCATTTTAGCCTAGAGAATTTCCATTTCTAGAAGATGCCATCTTTCCATTTCTATAAGATGCCATCCTTCCATTTCTGGCCACGTCCATTTTTGGACATTCCAAATCTGGAGAGTTTCCTTTTCTGTCATATTCCAATTAAGGCAGTATTTCACTTGTTGCATTTGTGAGCATTTTCATATAGGAACAAATGCATTTTATCAAAATGGGGTAGAAAAATATAACTAATCCATCTGTGGCATTGTTTTTGTCTTTTGAGCAAGTTTTGTTGCATGTCATATTTACACAACTTGCCATTTTGTTAGTTTCGTGTGAATTAATGCAATCATTATATGAGTAGTATTTGTGCATGAAGCGCAACATTTTTATGTCATCTCACTGGTAGAATTTAGTTCATGCCATGATATGACCTGGTGTGAGTAATACAAGCTTGTAAACATGCTATCATAAACATTTCCGCCATGTCTGTTTAACTCCATCAAGTCTAAAAACTGTTGTCATATAACTTTGCATTTTGCATGGATCATATTGGATTAATCTTGATGCCTATAAACCTGAACCTTAAATATATGTGAAGCATGTAGTCTGTACTTTAAGTACATATCATGTTTGTGCCCATATTTTTCCTGTAGCTTGTTGTTATGCTGCCCTTAAGTAGGCATCAAGCTGTTTTCGGTAGAATGTTATTTAAACTTGCTTTGACTGTATGCGTTGAACCATTGCTCCGTTTTGATCATGTCCTATATGAAACTTGATTGGTTTTGCATGTATTTTCATTATGTCATGTTGCATCCTTGATTTGAATGTTTGTGGTTGATGTTTGCCTACACTTTGCATCAATGCCATGTTTAACTTGTTTTGCTCATATCTTTTAGACCGTAGCTCCGAATTAAAAGAACTTTATATGTAACTCGACTAGAAAATTGTGTAGATCATCATGGTGCATGTTCACTTGTTGTTTAACAACAGTAACTTAATGTTTAATTCAGATCTGTACCAATTTCGAAATTTGCATATGGGGACTTTCCGAAATTGTTACGTGTTGTTTCCGGCCTCATTTAAACTTGCTTTGAAGTGAGGTTCTTTTATGCACCATCTTTTGCCATGAGTACCACAAATTAATCTTGTCATGCATCATACTTGATTGTGCATCATGCTATGTTTATGCTTGTTTGTTTACCGTATTGCTTGCTTCTTTTCGGTTGTGATTCTTCTCGATAGTTCCCGCTTCCATTGCGATTGTGAGGATGCGTTCGACTATGATTGTTCGTCTACTTCATGGACTTGATCTTCAACCGAGCGAGATTGCAGGCAAGATGACCATTACCTTGGATATCACTACTATCTTTTCCTTGCTAGTTGTCTCGAAGCTATCGCTATGTCGCGCTACCTAGCACTTGTTTGTCAAGCCTCCCTAAATGCCATGATAATCCTCTAACCTTTTCCACCATCCCAGCAAACCGTTGATTGGCTATGTTACTGCTTTGCTCAGCTCCTCTTATAGCATTGCTAGTTGCAGGTGCAGTTGCAGGTTGTTCCATGTTGGGACATGGATATCTTGGAATATCACAATATCTCTTATTTAATTAATGCATCTATATACTTGGTAAATGGTGGAAGGTTCAACCTTTTGCTTGGTGTTTTGTTCCACTCTTGCCGCCCTAGTTTCCGTCATGCCGGTGTTATGTTCCTTGTTGAGCGCTCCTAACACATGTGGGTATATGTGGATCACCTAACCAATTACTTAGGAAAGAAGTCTTCCAGCAAGGCCCAACTTTAGTTTTACCATTTGCCTAATAACAACTAAAACTTGCATAGGGACTTTCTGGACCCCGAGGATAATTAATCAACAACCCCGCGCCAATGCTCCTCATGAGTGTTGGTCCAAACTAGAGCACTGTGCGGGGCTGCCCCTTGCCAACTTGGGGTATTTGGCACCTGTACGCATCGCTTATCCGCCATGTCCCGAGAATGAGATATGAGGCTCCTATCGGGATCGTCGAAACGTCAGGAGGTCTTGCTGGTTTAATTTTTACCTTTGAGGAGAGGCAAGTCCACCGGATTCCTTATCATAAGCATTGTTTTATTCATGGTGTGAGGATGTCCCATCGGATGCGTGTGGTAGATTCAGTTGGAGCACCCCTGCAGGGTTAAATCTTTTCGGAAGCGATGCCCACGGTTATGTGGCGACTTGGAAATTTATAATATCCGGTTTTAGAGAACTTGACACTAAACTACAAATAAAATACACCAACCGCGTGCGTAACTGTGATCGTCTCTTTTCCTGGGAGTTTGGATAGAGAACATGGTAGGGTTATGTTTGACATGTAAGTAGTTCAGGATCACTTATTGACCATTACTAGATTGCGACCGTCGTGCGTAATTTCTCTTCTTACTCTTGTACTCGTAAGTTAGCCACCATACAAATGCTTGGTGCTTACTGCAACCTCTCCACTTATCCATTACATGCCCATTAAGCTTTGCTACTCTTGATACCCATCGTAATGGGATTGCTGAGTCCTCATGGCTCACAGATTACTACAACAATAGTTGCAGGTACAGGTAATGCGATGATCTGACGTGAGAGCAATGCTTGCTTGCTTTTGGAGTTCTTTTGCTGCTTTTTTGTCTTTGTCGATCTTGGGATAGGTTCCTGGTCGGGAGCCTGGGCTAGCAGGTGAATGTCATTTGTGTTTTTGGTTGTTTTCATTCGTAGTCGGATGTTGCTCTTGTGTATGATGTTTGATGTATTCATGTGGCAGTTATGCCTTTGTCTGTATCCCCATCTATTATATAATGATATGATGTAATGATATTCTCCTTGCTATGCGCTCGAAATGCGGTTGTGTCCCAATCATGAATTCATCACGTGATTGGGATAGAATCGCATCTTGGGCGCTACAGGCATCCTCCTAGCACTCGAAATAATTATCGTATGCCACCACCCCCTCCTAGATACGGTTGAACACATGTCTAGCCATCCGGAAGCGGCGCCGAAATAGGTTGTGCTAGAAGAGAGGGTTAGGGGACTGGAAGTAGTCCTGCCATAGTAGGCAATGGCCGCTCTCTCAGTTGCGATTCAACGCCGGAGTATGCCTGGGAATCAAGCCCCTAAACACCGGCCGATGCCTACTAATGTGGTCATGGACGACCAAAGCAGCAATCGTAATCTCCTCATCGTCGGTCGACGAATCTTCCAAATCACAAATGAAATTGTTGAAAAAGTACTCGTTGTCGGAGTCCATTTGTACCTTGCGGGCGAATCGTTGAACACCTTGCGGGCGTGGTAGAAGAAGTCGGCCGGTGAAGAGCCTCACGCCTCTCCCAGAGCAGGCAGCAGGCCTGTCGGTGTGGAGGCGAACGTGGTGGCGTTTGGCGAGCGAGGTAGACAAGCAAGGCGGTGCTGCCGGTGGCGGAAGCGAGGGGGTGCTGTGACGGCGGCGAAATAGTCCACCAACAACGCTAGATTATGGGGCCGTCGAGGGGTGGCGTGCTGCTGGGGGGAGGTATCTGGGTGCGGCCGGTCGGCCTGGGCATCAGAACTGGTGGGCGGCGGCGAGGAGGGGGGGAGGGGGCTGTGGTGGCTGTTGATGGGAGGAAGGGGGAACTGGCCAATGTGCCACTGACTGGCAGGCCAGGGCAAGGACAAGGGCGGGGCATCGCGGCGTCCGCGCCGATGCAAACACGACCCAAATTCGGTCCTGAAATGGATCGCACGCGAACAAAAAAGACACTGGTCTGTTTGCTTCGGCGCGATGGGCCGCCTTTTGTTTTGATCCAAATAGATATGCGTGGACAGTTTGAGTCGCGCGATTGGAGTTGTGTGAATCGTGCATTCATGGCCACGTGGGTCATTCAGTCAACTGCATGACACTGGTCCATGCATCACATGCATACATGTGCTAGTACTAGTGTAGGGACGAGACTTGCCTGCTCCCCCGGCGTGTGCCCATCCGTGCTCCCGCATATGTGGCTTGTTTTGATTGGAACAAAATAAGGCCCGGCCCCACCCCCTTAAAATCAGGGGGGGAGATGATTAGATTAGAAAAAGAAAAGAAAAAAGACAACCGTAGGATGAAGTGGGAGCACGGATGGGAGCATGGGAAGGGTGCAGGCAAGCCGGATCCCTAGTGTAGGGTACGGAGCACATATATGCATTTGGACACCATGTAGCAATCTCTACTCCTAATGGACGAATTGGTTGAATAGTCCCCCCCACTTTCAACCGGTTTATTTTCAACCGGTTTATTTTCAACCGGTTTTTCTTCATCCCACCTCCCACCAGCCCCTCCCACCGGTTTTTCTCTTTTCTCGTCTGACCAGCAATACCCAACGTATTTATGGTAATCAATCATAATTAATCCACGTATAGTAATAAATCAATCCAGGTATGGTAAGGTCATAACTCAGGAAATTTTGAATATGGCAATTATATGGTAATAAATTTAAATTACCCCAAAGGCTATCAATCCAGATATGGTAAGGCCATAACTCGGGAAATATCGAATATGATAATAAATTTAAATTACCACTAGGTATGGTAAGGCTATCCACGTATAGTAATAAATCATATAGTAATAAATCATAATTAATCCACGTATAGTAATAAATCAATCCAGGTATGGTAAGGTCATAACTCAGGAAATTTTGAATATGGTAATTATATGGTAATAAATTTAAATTACCCCAAAGGCTATCAATCCAGGTATGGTAAGGCCATAACTCGGGAAATATCGAACATGGTAATAAATCAGCGATCCGTCCGCATTACTAGCTCATTCGATAAATCAGCGATCAAGTAATTAAACCGTGCAGTAATTAGTACTCCCTCCGTATATGGAAGGAACCGCCGGAGTATTCCATAGATTAGACACAGGATTTTGGCAATCTCGCTGTGGCATCTCGGATTTCAGAAATCACGCGCCCGCAGAAGCCGCCGTGCCTCCCCCCCCCTGCAACCACCGCCGGAGTCGGAGGCGAACGCGATCGCAATCGTGACGTGTATATATATACAAGGACGTACTACGTGCACAAGGGCCTGCAAGGAAACCCCAGTGCTCCTGATCACCATGCATTTCTTCCAGGTCGTCATGGCGTGGATGTTCCCGTGCGCCGTGTGGGCGGCGATGGCGCCGGCAGTGGCGACGGCAGTGACCACTGATGGCGCTTCGAGCGTTGAGCAGGGCAGCTCCTCGTCGCCGGCGTTCGGCCCTGGCGACGCTAAGGTGGCCTCCGACCCGGGCTCCTCCCCGGCGTCGAGGTCGTCCACCTCCTCCTCCTTGCTCGGCGCCCGAAGCAGCTCGTCGAACAGCGCGCGCTCACCGGTGAGGGAGGGCGGTGACACGGCCGCACGGAAGGGCCACGCGCTAAGGCGGTGCCTGCGCAGGTTCGCCAGAAATCTGCAGCGCGCCGGTGCTGCGGACGAGCGGCCAGACGGGCGCGGGAGACGGAAGGGCCGGGCGATGAAGCCGGACGGGAGGGTCGCCGCTGGCGAGCACGGCACCGCCCGGGCGAGGGAGGAGGCCGTCCCGAGCGCGATCGCCTACTGCAAGGCTGTGTTTTGATTTTCGGCCGAAAAAAATGGATTTCGGCCATCTCGGCCTGGGGCGAAAAGTATATTTAGACCAAAATTGCTCAAATTTGGTAAATTTTGGTCAAATTTAAGTCAAATCGCAGTTAAAATTTGATCAAATTTCAGCCGAAATTTTTGAAAATGGCCGAAATTCGGCCATCTCGGCCTAGGGCGAAAAAAGGCTCAAACCAAAAATCAAAACACAGCTGCAAGGAGTCGAGCCGGCAGCGCTGCAGGCCGCCGTTGGCTCCCTCGCCCAGCTTGGACGGCTGACTCCTCGTTCGTCCGGAGGAGGAGATCGGCACCAGCGCCACGAGCGCCGTCTCGCCCTGCAAATGCGAGGCGCAGGGCACCTCGAGCGCCGCCGCCCCCCACCACGGCCACGCGGCCTTCAACGGTACGTGTTGTCAACCAATCCGTCGGTCGATCTGCTCTGCTGCACCCGTGCATGTCTAAGCCGTCGTTGATCTCCTTCGTGCAGCAGAATGCGGCGGCGGCAGGCCGTCGACGGTGGAAACTCGGCGAGGTCCAGCCGGGGAGATGGAAAAGGGTGACGCTGTCGATGGGCTTGACGGGGACGTCCTTAGGATAACGAGTTACTTCGCCGCCAAATATGTGCGCGCGGTGCGCCATTGAAGAATAGCTCGGGGTCCGTCTCACATGAGGCGAAGCAAACAGTTTTTCGTAATCTAGAGGACCTTGTCTTACGTACCTTCGATCTTGTATGATCTGTCCATATCAGTGTGCGAGTAGTAGTAATATGATTGTAGTAAGATCTGTCCATATCAATTGTCGATCTTATTCTTATATGATATGATGGCTTGCAGCGTTCCTAAGATCTAACGAGAATCTCCTGGAGTTAACGACACAATCGTTCAATTGTTTCTGAATCAGACTGCAATTTTGAAGCTTATTTGGCAAAGGAGTTAAGATATAGACAATCCTATTTATTCGAACTAGCTTTGCTGAATCGAAAGAAAGGAGACAACTTGGATTCAATCAAAAGAAATTAGAAGATTTTAGTACTGGCATGTATTCACCTCAATCAAAAGAAACTAGGTCACCACTATATGCTCTGTTTGTACTCTACACATGAGGAATATATTCACCTTTAACTTCTTTTTTTGTGGAAATAAGACTTTCATTCATCAACCACGGTCATTACACTCCAGATTTTACATAGAGCGTGAATTCCATCCGGTGCATGCCCATGCACGTTGAATTATCAAATGAGTATAAAGTTAGTCTTTTTTTTAACTACTACACTCCAGATTCTTGAGCATGGAGATAGGCGAGTTGTAGACCAAGAGCTGGTACAGATATAGGCGAGTTGTAGACAAGAGCTGGTGGGCAGCAAGAAACGCATGCACACCAAAGAACAAATCTGAGTCACATGCCTACTTCTATTGGTTTCTACAAAGAGCGGCTAGCTTAGATCTTAGACCAGTCGGTCACTGTCGAGGTCGCCAAGGTGATCTTACAGCACCGCCGTGGGGATTTCTCATATGATTTTATGTAGGCAAGCCGCAAGCGGTGGTGGTGATTGGCTGGGTGGTGTCGCTGCATTGGGAAGAGACGAAGTGATGGTAAAAGTAAGCAGGATCCGATGATTCTTTCGTGGGGATAGCCAAAGTCAAGATGTCGACTACAGACTCGTCGCAGACTTGCAGTGAACCTGGATGCGGCGAGCCTGATTTGTGGATCGATGGCGGGTCTTGACTTTGTTAGGCTGGGATTGGATGGTTGCGGAGGGTGGTGTGCTTGGTTGGGTTCCCATGAAAGAATGTGGCCTCCTCGTGGATCTGGTCATGCCCATCCTAGAGAACATTGTGTCCTTAGCTTCCTCGAGGAGCAAGGACAGTGCAAGCGGCAGCAGGGGGTAGGGGTAGATGTGGGGAGGGATGTCGGCGGCTGCTCGAGGTCATCATGATGAAACCCTTGACGTCCCATCTTTATCAATGGAAGTGGAAGAGCACGAAGTCGAGATTGTATAGGAGTTTGAGTTCTTTTTGGCACCGATCGGTTCCCCACTTTAGAGATGTATTTTTTTTTGCGTGCGAGCAAACAGTGGGTTGATTCTAAAAGGGATAGGCACTTTTCAACAGAAGTGCATGACGGACCAAAAATATGACCTTATTTTATTCGTTTGATAGATATCGTATTATTCGTTGTTGTTCGTTCGGTGAAATTTCCTAATATTTGATTGTTGTGTTTCTAAATGAAAGATACTGATTATAAATTTTGAAGATACTGATTATAGAGCACCCCATAATCACCCAATATGAGGGGATGATAAATGAAAGATACTGATTATAAATTTTGAAGAGCCCGTGGCAACGCACGGGCGTTATACTAGTAAATAAGGGGGAGTAACTTAAAACGTGTAAAGCGGCTCCGACACCTAGGATCCTACATCCTGTGTACTGGAGTTGGTACCACGGGTGGTGTATTATACTACAATTTCATTTCAGGTGCGATCGATCGACGATCAGTTTAAAATGGATGGTACTACACTACTAGGCTAGTATGGTTTGGGAGAAAAAAGACGCATGCAAAAGGCGAAGCTGGGGATGCCATAAGCACATGCATGCATGCACTGCACTGGACCAAAGGAAAGGATAGAGGGAGTGGTTCGATCGGGCAGTTGGGTTGTGTGTTGGATCGGTTGGCTTCGCACTCCCTTTTGGCCCAATCGCCCGTCGCCATTGCTATATCATCCCTACCACGCCGTGTTTTCCCCCAACACTCACAACCACTACAAACCTGCTGCACCAACTGCTCCGTCTCCACCACCTGTACCTCTAGCTCGCTCTTACTCCTTTCCTTTCCCACGCTCTCGCCAACAATCCAAGCTACACTAGTACCTAACCAAGTGCAGAGAGGAGGATGCCGAGGCCATGGAGACCGATGCTGGCGTCGGCAACTAAGTGCTGCAGCTCCGAGGACGCCTTGGTGGCCGGGAACGAGCTCACGCGCTGCCGCCCGGCACGCTCCGAGTTCTCGCGCCGTCTCGCCTCCTTCCGCCGCCTTTCCTCCATGACCAACAGCCCCGCCACGCCCAGGGACGGCAAGGACCACGAGGCCGCGGCGGAGATGGGCGTGGGCCCCATGCAGCTGCACTCCTTCAGCCTCAACGAACTCCGCGGCGTCACGCATGACTTCTCCAGCGGCTACCTACTCGGGGAGGGCGGATTCGGCACCGTCCACAAGGGCTTCGTTGACGCCGGCATGCGACCCGGCCTTGAGCCCCAGGCAGTCGCCGTCAAGCAGCTCGACATCGCCGGCCACCAGGGCCACAGGGAGTGGCTGGTAATATAATCCTTGCCCGTTGTTACGTACGGTTGTCAGATTCCTTACCAACCCTAAATAACTACTCCAGTAGTAATTTGATTGCATGGGGATGGGGTTGCAGGCCGAGGTGATCTTCCTTGGGCAGTTCCGGGACCAGCACCTGGTGAAGCTACTTGGGTACTGCTGCGAGGACGAGGAGCGCCTCCTCGTCTATGAGTTCATGCCGCGCGGCAGCCTCGAGAACCACCTATTCAAAAGGATATCCGCGACGCTACCGTGGGGCACCAGGCTCAAGGTCGCCATCGGCGCCGCCAAGGGTCTCGCCTTCCTCCATGGCGCCAAACAGCCCGTCATCTACCGGGATTTCAAGGCATCCAACATCCTCCTCGACTCGGTACGTTCCTTCCTTCACGAAGTGGCATGCATCATCGAATTGGATCGATCTACCGGCCGGTCCGGCAGTCTCGTAATTAACGTTGTGTGTATAACTGATCGTCGACCGGTGGAATTAACAGGAATTCACGGCGAAGTTGTCAGACTTCGGACTGGCCAAGATGGGTCCCGAGGGAGAGGACACGCACGTCACCACCCGCGTGATGGGCACCCACGGCTATGCGGCGCCCGAGTACTTGCAGACGGGCCACCTCACGATGAAGAGCGACGTGTACAGCTTCGGTGTGGTGCTGCTGGAGCTCCTCACGGGCCGCCGGGCCATGGAGCGCGTCCACAGCCGGAGCGCGCACGCTGAGCAGACCATCAAGCTCGTGGAGTGGACCCGGCCCTACCTCGCCAGCAGCCGCCGCCTCCGCTGCATCATGGACCCTAAGCTGGCGGGGCACTACTCCGTCAAGGGCGCGCGCGCGGTGGCGCACCTCGCAGTGCAGTGCACCAGCGCGCAGCCCCGGGACAGGCCAAGCATGGCCGCCGTGGTCGAGGCACTCGAGCGGCTGGAGGGGCTCAAGGACATGGCTGTCAGCATAGGGCTCTGGCCCACCGCGCCCGTGGCCGGGAGGAGCGCGCTCTCCGCCAAATTTCGAGCCGAGATGAAGGGTGCCGGCACCGGCAGCGGCGCCGTCTTGAGGCGCAGAAGCGCGTCCGCCAAGCTGTTGTGATCTGCTTGCCACGTCCGCCTACCTGCCATGACGTCTTTTCGCGCATTGTATGTGTTTAAAGTAGAAACTAAAGAATGAGAGAGAGTTGAATGAAAGATGATCCAAACAACCTATCTAACAATTAACTTAATCCTAATAGCTTAATTAATAAGCAACTATTCTATTCTTAACACCCCCCGTGTACAACGCCTCTTCTTTGGTTTATCCATCATCTTGACAAATTCCTTGAATAATCTTGAATGTCTCCTCCAAAAAAGACCTGTGGGAAAAATATGAGGAGAATAGTGCAAATATGTTGCTAAAACTCCTTTAAACCCAGTGGGAAAAATAATAAGGAGAAAATGATGCAACATATAATAATTATTGTCTTTTGATAACTCATATGAGAAAAACCTTTGAAGAAGAAGAGAACTCATCGATGAGTTTAAAGAACAACTAATGTGTCTTGAGTACTTTCTTTAAAAACCCCGATAGGGAAAATAGAAAGTATGACGTATGATCTTTGATAAGATATTGCCTTATTAAAAACCATTACGAGAAACTTTGATAGAAAACTCATAAGGGAAAAGAGTACAATATTATATGCCATTGAAAACTCCTTTAAAACACAGTGGAAAAAATATAAGGACAAAATGTATGACATATACGGGCACTTGTGTTTATAGTGGCCTCGTTAAAAACCTTTATGAGAAACCATTACGGAAAACTCATGAAGGGAAAAAGAGTACAATATATGCAATCTTAGGATTGTAAATAGGTTATAGATTTGGGAAATTACTCCCCCTGAACTTTGCAAACCTGGAGAATGTGTAATACAAATTCCATTGATATGATCATGACATTATGAATAATCTGTAGGATTTTCAAAGTATGTTGCTTGCATATTGTTTCCTCACTTTCTATAATTCATGAAGATGAGTAATTTTCGAGCAATGTACTTTATGATATTGCTTTTCATATAACCTGTAGTTTTTGAGTAACACAAGTGATAGCGTCTTGGTAAATCAAGTTATGTGATTCTGATGAATCTTAACCACATGATTTTGAGTGTGGTTAATCATTCTGCTAAGCAATGCATATTTTGCAATGCTTTTAAATAAAGCAATTATGTCAGAATGATAACTAGAAATAGCCATTAAAGTCCACTTAGATGACTTCCACATGAAGGTTGTTCCCGCAAATTCAGTCATTGATATGGCATTGTTGAGATCAAAGAAAGAGCCAATATCAGTATATCATATCATGGTCATATCTTGTATTTCCTGATGGAATATCCAAGATTTATTGTGATCTTGAGATATAAGCTAATATTTCTTATATCGGCCATATACATTTTGTTGGGGTTGCACTCTGAACAAAGATAACAAATATAGTGTCAGACCTGACGTAGTTTGCAATTATGTGAGTGCTTTGACATTAGTGAGATATAGAACTACAGGTCCTGATATCACTTCATTATCACCCCTAGGTATGAATGGATTTGTACCCTATCAGGGGTAGTATGACCATATTACATGTCTTTTATTGGTATGATATATCCACATTGAACTTCCCATATATGTTTTGGATATATGTAGACTGATATGTATTCTTGAGAGAATGCTCAAGTTGTAAGCTTAAGTTAAATATGGTTGAATCCAAAATTTCCATCTTGAGATGATTTTGTGTATGTTTAGGTCTTGTATAGACGTTGATGATGAGGTTGTTGGAAATATGCCCTAGAGGCAATAATAAAAGTGTTATTATTATATTTCCTTGTTCATGATAATTGTCTTTTATTCATGCTATAACTGTATTATCCGGAAATCGTAATACACGTGTGAATACATAGACCACAATATGTCCCTAGTGAGCCTCTAGTTGACTAGCTCGTTGTGATCAATAGATAGTCATGGTTTCCTGGCTATGGACATTGGATGTCGTTGATAACGGGATCACATCATTAGGAGAATGATGTGATGGACAAGACCCAATCCTAAGCCTAGCACAAAGATCGTGTAGTTCGTTTGCTAGAGCTTTGCCAATGTCAAGTATCTCTTCCTTTGACCATGAGAGCGTGTAACTCCTGGATACCGTAGGAGTGCTTTGGGTGTATCAAACGTCACAACGTAACTGGCTGACTATAAAGGTGCACTACAGGTATCTCCGAAAGTATCTATTGTTTTATGCGGATCGAGACTGGGATTTGTCACTCCGTGTAAACGGAGAGGTATCTCTGGGCCCACTCGGTAGGACATCATCATATGCGCAATGTGACCAAGGAGTTGATCGCGGGATGATGTGTTACGGAACGAGTAAAGTGACTTGCCGGTAACGAGATTGAACAAGGTATTGGATACCGACGATCGAATCTCGGGCAAGTAACATACCGATAGACAAAGGGAATTGAATACGGGATTGATTAAGTCCTTGACATCGTGGTTCATCCGATGAGATCATCGTGGAACATGTGGGAGCCATCATGGGTATCCAGATCCCGCTGTTGGTTATTGACCGGAGAACGTCTCGGTCATGTCTGCATGTCTCCCGAACCCGTAGGGTCTACACACTTAAGGTTCGATGACGCTAGGGTTATAAAGGAAGTTTGTATGTGGTTACCGAATGTTGTTCGGAGTCCCGGATGAGATCTCGGACGTCACGAGGAGTTCCGTAATGGTCCGGAGGTAAAGATTTATATATGGGAAGTCCTATTTTGGCCACCGAAAAATGTTCGGGATTTTTCGGTATTGTACCGGGAAGGTTCTAGAAGGTTCCGGAGTGGGGCCCACCTGCATGGGGGAACCCACATGGACGTGGGTAGTGGGGGCAAGGCCCCACACCCCTAGTCAAGGCGCACCAAGAGCCCCCCTTAGAAGGAATAAGATCATATCCCGAAGGGATAAGATCAAGATCCCTAAAAAGGAGGGATAACAATCGGTGGGGAAGGAAATAATGAGATTTCTTTCCTCCCACCTTGGCCAACGCCCCAATGGACTTGGAGGGCAAGAAACCAGCCCCTGCACCCCTATATATAGTGGGGAGGCGCATGAGAGCTATAGACGAAGTTCTGGCGCAGCCCTCCCCCTCTCACAAGTACTCCTCCTCTCCCGCGGTGCTTGGCGAAGCCCTACAGGATTGCCACGCTCCTCCACCACCACCACGCCGTTGTGCTGCTGTTGGATGGAGTCTTCCTCAACCTCTCCCTCTCTCCTTGCTGGATCAAGGCTTGGGAGACATCACCGGGCTGTATGTGTGTTGAACGCGGAGGTGTCGTGCGTTCGGCACTTGATCATCGGTGATTTGAATCACGACGAGTACGACTCCATCAACCCCGTTCACTTGAACGCTTCCGCTTAGCGATCTACAAGGGTATGTAGATGCACTCTCCTTCCCCTCGTTGCTAGTCTCTCCATAGATAGATCTTGGTGACACGTAGGAAAATTTTGAATTTCTGCTACGTTCCCCGACAGTGGTATCATGAGCTAGGTCTATTGCGTAGATTCTTTGCACGAGTAGAACACAAAGTAGTTGTGGGCGTTGATGTTGTTCAATATGCTTACCGTTACTAGTCCAATCTTGTTTCGACGGTATTGTGGGATGAAGCGGCCCGGACCGAGCTTACACGTACTCTTACGTGAGACAGGTTCCACCGATTGACATGCACTTGGTGCATAAGGTGGCTAGCGGGTGCCAGTCTCTCCCACTTTAGTCGGAACGGAATCGATGAAAAGGGTCCTTATGAAGGGTAAATAGCAATTGGCATATCACGTTGTGGTTTTGCGTAGGTAAGAAACGTTCTTGCTAGAAACCCATAGCAGCCACGTAAAACATGCAAACAACAATTAGAGGACGTCTAACTTGTTTTGCAGGGTATGCTTTGTGATGTGATATGGCCAACAAGAATGTGGTGAATAATATGTGATGTATGAGATTGATCATGTTCTTGTAATAGGATTCACGACTTGCATGTCGATGAGTATGACAACCGGCAGGAGCCATATGAGTTGTCTTTATTTATTGTATGACCTGCGTGTCATTGAACAACGCCATGTAAATTACTTTACTTTATTGCTAAACGCGTTAGCCATAGAAGTAGAAGTAGTCGTTGGCGTGACAACTTCATGAAGACACGATGATGGAGATCATGATGATGGAGATCATGGTGTCATGCCGGTGACGATGATGATCATGGAGCCCCGAAGATGAAGATCAAAAGGAGAAAAATGATATTGGCCATATCATGTCACTATTTGATTGCATGTGATGTTTATCATGTTTATGCATCTTGTTTACTTAGGACGACGGTAGTAAATAAGATGATCCCTTACAAAATTTCAAGAAGTGTTCTCCCCTAACTGTGCACCGTTGCTACAGTTCGTCGCTTCTAAGCACCACGTGATGATCGGGTGTGATGGATTCTTACGTTCACATACAACGGGTGTAAGACAGTTTTACACAACGAAAACACTTAGGGTTAACTTGACGAGCCTAGCATGTACAAACATGGCCTCGGAACACGGAGACCGAAAGGTCGAGCATGAGTCGTATAGCAGATACGATCAACATGAAGATGTTCACCGATGATGACTAGTCCGTCTCACGTGATGATCGGACACGGCCTAGTTGACTCGGATCATGTGATCATTTATATGACCAGAGGGATGTCTATCTGAGTGGGAGTTCATAAGATGAACTTAATTATCCTGAACATAGTCAAAAGATTTTTGCAAATTATGTCGTAAGCTCGCGCTTTAGTTCCACTTTTTAGATATGTTCCTAGAGAAAATATAGTTGAAAGTTGATAGTAGCGATTATGCGGACAGTAGAAATCTTATGTCCTTAATGCACCGCTCAGTGTGCTGAACCCCAAACGTCGTTTGTGGATGTTGCGAACATCGGACATACACGTCTTGATAACTACGTGATAGTTCAGCTAAACGGTTTAGAGTTGAGGCACGAAAGACGTTTTCGAAATGTCGCGGAACATATGAGATGTTTCGAGGGCTGAAATTAGGATTTCAGGCTCGTGCCCACGTCAAGAGGTATAAGACCTCCGATGATTTTCTTAGCCTGCAAACTCAGGGAGAAAAGCTCAATCGTTGAGCTTGTGCTCAGATTGTCTGAGTGCAACAATCACTTGAATCAAGTGGGAGTTAATCTTCCAGATGAGATAGTGATGTTTCTCCAAAGTCATTGCCACCAAGCTGCTAGAGCTTCGTGATGAACTATAACATATCAGGGATAGATATGATGATCCTTGAGGTATTCGCGATGTTTGACACCGCGAAAGTAGAAATCAAGAAGGAGCATCAATTATTGATGGTTGGTGAAACCACTAGTTTCAAGAAGGGCAAGGGCAGGAAGGGATATTTCATGAAACGGCAAATCAGCTGCTGCTCCAGTGAAGAAACCCAAGGTTGAACCCAAACCCGAGACTAAGTGCTTCTGTAATAAGGGGAACAACCACTGGAGCAGAATTACCCTAGATACTTGGTAGATAAGAAGGCTGGCAAGGTCGATAGAAGTATATTGGATATACATTATGTTAATGTGTACTTTACTAGTACTCCTAGTAGCACCAGGGTATTAGATACCGGTTCGGTTGCTAAGCGTTAGTAACTCGAAATAAAAGGCCACGGAATAAACGGAGACTAGCTAAAGGAGAGCTGACGATATGTGTTGGAAGTGTTTCCAAGTTTGATGTAATCAAACATCGCACGCTCCCTCTACCATCAAGATTAGTATTAAACCTGAATAATTGTCATTTGGTGTTTGCGTTGAGCATAGACATGATTGGATTATGTCTATCGCAATACGGTTATTCATTTAAGGAGAGTAATGGTCACTCTGTTTATTTGAATAATACCTTCAATGGTCTTGCACCTGAAACGAATGGTTTATTGAATCTCGATCGTAGTGATACACATTTTCATGCCAAAAGATATAAGATAGTAATGATAGTACCACTTACTTGTGGCACTGCCATGTAAGTCATAATGGTATAAAACGCATGAAGAAGCTCCATGTTGATGGATCTTTGGACTCACTCGTTTTAGAAAAGTTTGAGACATGCGAACCATGTCTATTGGTGTATACGCATGAAGAAACTCCATGCAGATGGATCGTTTGGACTCACTTGATTTTGAATCACTTGAGATATGCAAATCATACCACATGGGCAAGATGACCAAAAAGCCTCGTTTTGAGTAAGATGGAACAAGATAGCAACTTGTTGGAAGTAACACATTTTGATGTGTCCAATCCAATGAGTGCTGAGGCATGCAGTGAATATCGTTATGATCTTACTTCACAGATGATTCGAGTAGATGTTGAGAATATTTACTTGATGAAATACAAGTCTGAATTATTGAATGGTTCAAGTAATTTCTGAGTGAAGTAGAAGATCATTGTGACAAGAGGATAAAATGTCTATGATGTGAATATCTAAGTTACGAGTTTTGGCACACAATTAAGACATTGTGGAAATTGTTTCGCAATTAATACCGCCTGGAACACCATAGTGTGATGGTGTGTCCGAACATCATAGTTGCACCCTATTGGATATGGTGCGTACCATGATGTCTCTTATCGAATTACCACTATTGTCCATGGGTTAGGCATTAGAGACAACCACATTCACTTTAAATAGGGCACCACGTAATTCCGTTGAGATGACACCGTATGAATTATGGTTTAGAGAAACCTAAGTTGTCGTTTCTTAAAGGTTTGGGGCTGCAACGCTTATGTGAAAAAGTTTCAGGATTGATAAGCTCGAACCCAAAGCGGATAAAATGCATCTTCATAGGACACCCAAAACAGTTGGGTATACCTCCTGTCTCAGATCCGAAAGCAATAAGGGATTGTTTCTTGAATCAGGTCCTTTCTCGAGAAAAAGGTTTGTCTCGAAAAGTTGAGTGGGAGGATGGTGGAGACTTGATATGGTTATTGAACCATCACTTCAACCAGTGTGTATCAGGGCACAGGAAGTTGTTCCCGTGGCACCTACACCAATTGAAGTAGAAGCTTATGATAGTGATCATGAAGTTTCGGATCAAGTCACTGTCGTACCTCGTAGGGTGACAAGGATACGTACTACTTCAGAGTGGTACAGTAATCCTGTCTTGAAGGTCATGTTGCTGGACAACAATGAACCTATGAGCTATGGAGAAGTGATGGTGGGCCCAAATTCCGACAAATGGTTAGAAGCCATGAAATCCGAGATAGGATCCATGTATCAGAACAAAGCATGGACTTTGGTGGACTTGCCCAAAGATCGGCAAGCCATTGAGATAAATGGATCTTTAAGAAGAAGATGGACGTGGATGGTAATGTCACCATCTATGAAGCTCGACTTGTGGCGAAGAGTTTTTTTCACAAGTTGAAGGAGTTGACTGCGATGAGATTTTCTCATCCGTAGCGATGCTTAAGTCCGTCGGATTCATGTTAGCATTAGCTGCATTTATGAAATCTGGCAGATGGATGACAAAACGAGTTTCCTTACCAGTCTTCATATGGAAAGGTTGTATGTGATACAAATCAGAAAGTTTTTGTCGATCCTAAGGATGCTAAAAGGTATGCTAGCTCCAGCGATCCTTCCATGGACTGGAGTAAGCATCTCGGAGTTGGAATGTGCGCTTTGATAAGATGATCAAAAAAAAATTGGGTTTATACAAAGTTTATGAGAAACTTGTATTTCCAAAGAAGTGAGTGGGAGCACTGTAGAATTTCTGATGAGTATATGTTGTTGACATATTGATGATCAGAAATGATGTAGAATTTCTAGAAAGCATATAGGGTTATTTGAAAGATGTTTTTCAATAGAAAACCTGGATTAAGCTACTTGAACATTGAGCATCAAGATCTATAAGGATAGATCAAAATGCTTAATAATACTTTCAAATGAGCACATACCTTGACATGATCTTGAAGGTGTTCAAGATGGACCAGTCAAAGAAGAAGTTCTTGCCTGAGTAGTAAGGTACGAAGTTAAGACTTAAAGCTCGACCTCGGCAGAAAAGAGAGAAAGGACGAAGGTCGTCCCCTATGCTTTAGACGTAGGCTCTACAGTATGCTATGCTGTGTACCACACCTGAAGTGTGCCTTGCCATGAGTTAGTCAAGGGGTACAAGAGTGATCCATGAATGGATCATAGGACAGCGGTCAAAGTTATCCTTAGTAACTAGTGGACTAAGGAATTTTCTCGATTATGGAGGTGGTAAAAGAGTTCGTCGTAAAGGTTACGTCGATGCAAGCTTAACACCTATCCGGATAGCTCTGAGTAGAGATACCGGATACATATAATGGAGCAACATTTTAGAATAGCCCCAAGTAGAACAGTTATTTGGAATAGCTCCAAATAGAGCGTGGTAGCTACATCTAGGAGATGACATAGAGATTTGTAAAGCACACACGGATCTGAAAGGTTCAGACCCGTTGACTAAAACCTCTCTCACAAGCAACATGATCAAACATAAAACTCATTGAGTGTTAATCACATAGTGATGTGAACTAGACTACAGACTCTAGTAAACTCTTGGGTATTAGTCACATGGCGATGTGACCTGTGAGTGTTAATCACATGGCGATGTGAACTAGATTATTGACTCTAGTGCAAGTGGGAGACTGTTGGAAATATGCCCTAGAGGCAATAATAAAAGTGTTATTATTATATTTCCTTGTTCATGATAATTGTCTTTTATTCATGCTATAACTGTATTATCCGGAAATCGTAATACACGTGTGAATACATAGACCACAATATGTCCCTAGGGAGCCTCTAGTTGACTAGCTCGTTGTGATCAACATATAGTCATGGTTTCCTGGCTATGGACATTGGATGTCGTTGATAACGGGATCACATCATTAGGAGAATGATGTGATGGACAAGACCCAATCCTAAGCCTAGCACAAAGATCGTGTAGTTCGTTTGCTAGAGCTTTGCCAATGTCAAGTATCTCTTCCTTTGACCATGAGAGCGTGTAACTCCTGGATACCGTAGGAGTGCTTTGGGTGTATCAAACGTCACAACGTAACTGGGTGACTATAAAGGTGCACTACAGGTATCTCCGAAAGTATCTATTGTTTTATGCGGATCGAGACTGGGATTTGTCACTCCGTGTAAACGGAGAGGTATCTCTGGGCCCACTCGGTAGGACATCATCATATGCGCAATGTGACCAAGGAGTTGATCACGGGATGATGTGTTACGGAACAAGTAAAGTGACTTGCCGGTAACGAGATTGAACAAGGTATTGGATACCGACGATCGAATCTCGGGCAAGTAACATACTGATAGACAAAGGGAATTGAATACGGGATTGATTAAGTCCTTGACATCGTGGTTCATCCGATGAGATCATCGTGGAACATGTGGGAGCCATCATGGGTATCCAGATCCCGCTGTTGGTTATTGACCGGAGAACGTCTCGGTCATGTCTGCATGTCTCCCGAACCCGTAGGGTCTACACACTTAAGGTTCGATGACGCTAGGGTTATAAAGGAAGTTTGTATGTGGTTACCGAATGTTGTTCGGAGTCCCGGATGAGATCCCGGACGTCACGAGGAGTTCCGGAATGGTCCGGAGGTAAAGATTTATATATGGGAAGTCCTATTTTGGCCACCGGAAAATGTTCGGGATTTTTCGGTATTGTACCGGGAAGGTTCTAGAAGGTTCCGGAGTGGGGCCCACCTGCATGGGGGGACCCACATGGACGTGGGTAGTGGGGGCAAGTCCCCACACCCTTGGTCAAGGCGCACCAAGATCCCCCCTTAGAAGGAATAAGATCATATCCCGAAGGGATAAGATCAAGATCCCTAAAAAGGGGGGATAACAATCGGTGGGGAAGGAAATAATGAGATTTCTTTCCTCCCACCTTGGCCAATGCCCCAATGGACTTGGAGGGCAAGAAACCAGCCCCTCCACCCCTATATATAGTGGGGAGGCGCATGGGAGCTATAGACGAAGTTCTGGCGCAGCCCTCCCCCTCTCACAAGTACTCCTCCTCTCCCGCGGTGCTTGGCGAAGCCCTGCAGGATTGCCATGCTCCTCCTCCACCACCACGCCGTTGTGCTGCTGCTGGATGGAGTCTTCCTCAACCTCTCCCTCTCTCCTTGCTGGATCAAGGCTTGGGAGACATCACCGGGCTGTATGTGTGTTGAACGCGGAGTTGCCGTGCGTTCGACACTTGATCATCGGTGATTTGAATCACGACGAGTACGACTCCATCAACCCCGTTCACTTGAACGCTTCCGCTTAGCGATCTACAAGGGTATGTAGATGCACTCTCCTTCCCCTCATTGCTAGTCTCTCCATAGATAGATCTTGGTGACACGTAGGAAAATTTTGAATTTCTGCTACGTTCCCCAACAGAGGTCATCAATATAAACTTAGGTGATGAAAGGAAATCAAATTTGCGATTCCTTTATTAAACATGTAAATAATCATCATTATTCGAGTAATCCTTTTGAAGGAGTAATCCTTTTGAAGAAGGAACTCATTTAGTCAGTAGTACCATATGATTTTGGACTATTTCAAGTCATAGATTGACTTTGAAGTTTTACACAAAACTTGTTACAGTTTGCTTTTGGATTCGGAAGTATAAGCATCATATGCATATGTAGCCACTTCATCCCTCAACTGCATGGATGCCAATGATATTTAGTGTCGAAACATAATTCCACTTATACCAAGAGGGTATGTTACATCGTAATCGATGTCGGGTCTCTGCGTGAACCCTTTGCTACAAGCCTCGATTTCTCACCACCTCATTGACTTTTTCTATGAATGAGAAGTTTTTAGTATTCCATATGGAAGATACATATGAGGAGTAGATATTGCTGCAGTAAATACCACTCATTTGTTGAGCGAGTGCTATTCTTCATTACTTGCTTCCTTTTATGTGAACCAATATGAGTGGAAGAGGCACTCTACCATGGATTTTGGTTCTGGGCCCAAAAGGTTTTAGCAATCTGAGAAGACATGTCGACAAATGTAGTGTTTAGTTTATATGATTCTCATGGAATCATTGAAGTTTGTGGATAAAGTATTTATTTCTTTTTAACTCCTTGTGATTTCCTACAACAAATGGAGTCAAGGTGTTTCGATGTCCCGGCACCAAAACATTTGTGCACATTTATGTCGGGCTTTAGATTATGAGCATCCAGTGAGGTGTCTTTCAACTTGATGTTGAATTACATTTACTGGTTGAGGATTTGATTTCCTCTATTTTCGCGGAACCATATGAGAAGTTATATCTCGTCTTGTCAGATTTCCCCCCTCTTGCTCTCATTTGGGGAGAAGAGTGGTTTATCAGGTACCTCCACTCTTTTTGACACTTCACTGCAGGAATATAGAATTTAGTAACACCTTGTCATCAATAAATGTATGTGGCAGATTTGCAATGTGTTGCAAATATATGATTATCTAAACTTCTAGTTCGGTTTCTTTGAGTACGTGGATATAAGGATTGAATGTCAATAGCATTTCTAATTTATTTCTCGGCATTCTTGTGGTACTTATCTCCCCCTAATGCCACAAAATATCCTTATTACTGATGTAATCAGCATACGGGCTATGAATAATTTTGATTGACGGATAAATTGTTATTACTCAGATAGATCCCAAATTTTCTGTGAGTGCCTATTGATGTATGCTGGAGTGGTGATATCAGTATGTAACCGAAATATCGCAGATGGGAAATACTTTGTTTATTTCCATGTAGTTACTACAAGGGGAAAGTAGCATGATATGTAGTTGGTATGATTTAGATCATACTTATGGTGTGTAAGGCCGTATGTGTGCAGCAAGAGGCTGGTAAATTTACAATTCTTTAAAAGTGGTCATGTAATTCATTGGATTATCTTTGATAAGAAATTTATTTAAACCATTCTTGGTATGTACATAGGGTACTGAATGCAATCCGAAAATTCTTGTGAAATGAGTTTAACGACATTGTCCATTCGAATGGGTTTATCCTTTGTTCAGGAGAATTTGCTCACACTTTAATAAGTTAAGCAATTTATTGGGTAATATCATGGTTGTGTGTGATAAGCGGCACACTTAAAAACATTTTATGAATATGTATATGAGTACCATGAAGTATCTAAATTATCCTAGATAATGGTTCAGAATTCCACATATATCTTCTGAATGTGTTCAAGGAAGAATTAGTGGCTCATTTAAAATTATAAGGTGAGAGTTCCTTAAAATAGATTTTCCCATTGGCACATATGGTGCACATATAATCTGATGATATGGGGAATATTTTGCAGCTTGTTAAGTTGTGATCAACAGAACTGCAATAATTTTCTAGTCATCCCCAAACCAGGATGACTAATGTTATGCAACCAAATATTGAATTTATTAAGATTTAGAAAATTATTGTGTACACAACAATATTGAGTATGAATTGAAACATACAGTCAAATTTATCAAATATTGTATCCGAGGGATATGATATTGGACATCCTACTACATGTAGTAGTAAGTATACGCTAATATAATATGTTGGGATAATTAGGAGTTTACCTAAGGTCTCCGATATTAGTGAGTGCAAATGAGTTCATACTCCACCTACTGCACTAGATTTTAGTTCTTCTGATGAAGATCCTGAGAACAATCATCTACCAGAATATTTTGGTTTTTATTTTTAAGTTGCAAAATTTACCCCATTGAACTTATTGGCCTATTTCAATAAATTTGTGGTGTGGTTTGACCATATGTTTGAGGGTTTGGTAATCATTGGTACGATTTATGTAACCACACATTTGAGAAACTTGAGAGTTGTCTTTGTGATCATTTGAAAACGATCATTCCCTATTAAGAGGTAATTCTGTCTTTGGTTGTCTTTTAGCCTCCACTTTACTTTGAATTCCTCATCATTCTATTTTATACCAATTACTTGCTTAGTATTATTAGTAATAGCAAGAATTTCAAATAATGGTGTAGCACCCATTGGGTGAATCAGATGATTTTAAGAAATTCTACGTTTCTTCATCATGGAAAATGGTTGTACCATCATAAGAGGATGTAAAGTTTATAAGGAACTTTCAACCAGACCTACATATTATAATATTTGATCATTCGATCTCAATTTGAAGTGGATTAACGTGACAAAATTGTGAGCTGCGATGAACTTGATGTTTTGAAATCGAATAGGTGATCATTCGTGATGTGCTCATGGCATCATGTTTCTCTTAAGGGAAAAATGAAGTGAATAAATATTCATCCATAAGTACTTAGTTTGAGAACCAAGTGAAGCTGGTGACATATAAAATGCAACATGTATATACTTAGCTATCAAGAGAATAGCCATGGCATATTTTGAAGGTGGGGCTATAGTGGCAATAAGGCTAGAGATGGGTACAACGACAGATGTCATGAATCATCTTAAAATAAACACTCCCATCTAATCATGAATTTAGTGCATTTGCAAATGTCAGCCATGTGTTAGATGAAAATACTCATGCATTTATTTTATTTAATATCGACGGTTGATTTGTTTGAGAACAATCATGGCCAAGATGATCCTTGGTGAACTTGGGTGTATCCTTTAATACAACACATATGTGAAGAAATCATTGCTAATGTTTTGGACTTCATTCTTGAGAAAATATGTGACTTCAGAGTCACTGCCAAAACACATAGACTTTTCATGTGTATCATTGGTTAGTCACTAAGAAAGTATAGCCACAATGTGATGTCGATCTTGCAACAGTGTTGAGACACTCATTCATTGCTATAAATTATTGTATCCATCCTAATGGATGGGCTACACTACTATTAGAAATTGTGACATCATATGCTCAATTGCCATGTATTTAACCAATGTAATAGAAGGTAATTATCGGGGTATGCATATATTTGCGTAATTCTCTAAGACTTATTCAAGCAAAAATGAGGCTTGAATACTTTATATTTGGTAGGTAATACCATTCAATATGTAATGATCATGATTGAATTTACTATGATAGTAAATCATTTTAGTGAACAACAACAATTGCTTCAGAGGAGGAAATTTTGGAATAGCTGGTGCTTTATGACCATATGCGTAGACCTCAATTTATAGGATAACACTTTGAAGATAATCACCAATATGGTGTAGATCTTGCAGTAATAAAAAATATAGTCTGACTTTTGTCAGTTGATGTTCATAATTCTATTACCTTATGTTATGCTGAATGTATGATATCACTTTGAAGGTAATCATCTGTTAGAATGTCATGATGTAGACCTTGCAGTAATATTGGATAGTCTGCAAAATTCGAAGTAGATGCTAGTATCACCTTATGATATATTGAGGTGGTCACATCCAGATTAATATTTGGAAGAGCACATTGAAGGTAGTCATCTTATCAAAATGACAAGATGTAGACCTCACAGTAGTGATGGATAATCTGCAAGTTATGCAGTAGATGCCACCATACCTTGTGATTCACAAATAAAATTTAGGCTAGTCATATTAAGTATGACTCATTATAACTCCTGTTTCAATTTCATTAAGATTTGCAAGAAAAATTGTTTTCAACTGCAAAAATATAGTTGTCCTAAGATCACATGTCATATAGAATGTTTGCGGCAAAGACATAATTGATGTATTAATTTCCAGAGAATTAGGATCTGAAATATAAGCAATACATTCTTTTGCAATGGTATTACCATTATAAAATGATGTATAATTACTTTATACTATCTAATTTAGGATGAACTGAGGTTCTCCCACGCATGTTTTCTAAAACCGAGGGCTTATAGAATACAAATAGTAATAACCTGAGTGTGGGTTAAAGTGCTAAAATAGAGGGTTGTACTACAAATCGCAGGCTCTTAGATGCCATTAGCATAGAAGATTCCCCAATGTTTCTCTAGTATGGTACTCACGTGCAGTTCCTAGAGGGACGCTGCTTCTGCTTGGAGACGACACGCCGGCCAGAAGCCACTGCTCGGCTGGGATCAGCTCATCACACCGTAGGCCAAGCAACACTGTCGTGGTGGTTCATGATGCTATAGGTGGACCGCCGCTCGCTAGGCCATGGCTGGTGCGCCGGAGGGTGCTGCCGTCGTGCCTTGCAGTCGACATTGGGCAGCCCGCCTCTTGAAGATGTAGGTGTGATCCTGAGTGGTTGCTACTGCTATGTTTTTCCTGTGCGCCCTCTTGCCGTTAACAGGGGTGGTAATTGAATTCTTGCTTCCAGCCAAAATCTCCTTGTGGAAAATTGATGCATGCGCACAAACTATTGTATATTAGTATACTAAATATTTAACCGAAGCAAGAACAAACAATCAATGCATTAAGTCATGATCGATCAGGATAAAAAAATATGTGCATGACGCATGCAACCATGATAGCCCATGATCCTGGGCAACGACATATCCGCGGATGATAGTTGCTCTCCTCTTCGACTATTCATAGGATGGCTTCACCGACCAAGCAGACGGTGCTGTAGTCTTTGCAACGAAGTGTGGGTTCATTTTGTTGCGGCTTTCTCGCTGTCGATAGAGCAAAGTGCATGATACCGTGTTTAAAGTAGAAAGTAAAGAACGAGAGAGAGTTCAATGAAATATGATCCATTAGACTTTATTGATGATAGAAGTGTGGTATTTATACCCAGGCGGAAATACACATGGTGCTTGACGGTCAAGTAAACACATAGTTACATGAGAACCAAGGAATTACATAGTTGCCTTGAGAGCCAAGGAAGTACATGGTTGCTTGATAACCAAGCAGCCTACCTAGCAATTAACTTAATCCTAATTAGCTTAATTAATAAGCAACTATTCTATTCTTAAAAGTATGTGCGCCTGTTGTACGTGTGTATATAGTGTAATATCGATTTTACATGGTGATCCAGCAAATTCGAGCTTAATCATCAATTAGTGTGGGTGCATTCCATCGCCTAGCTCCTACCTCACTATGTTTTGTTGGATGACTTCGCCGGCTTGCCCTTATTTATACAGAAAATGATAATACGACACTACTAGGGAAAAGCCTAGTAGCAACGCGGGTTTTAGGCCTATCAGTAGCGCGGGAAGGAGCGCTACTGATAAGGCGCTACAGCTACAGCTTAGCAATAGCGCGCCTAGATCCACGCTACTGCTAAATTGACTTAGTAGTAGCGCTTCTTCAGAACAGCGCTACTGGTAATTAGTAGTAGCGCTTCTCCTCGCCCGCGCTACTACTATTATTTAGTATTGTATTTCTTTTTTATTTCATGTTGTATTCATACACCTTTACACAAGTTTTTATACAACAGGAATTTAGAGATTTGTTTTTACATCATAATGAGTTATTATATCATGGGGTGAAAGAACCGTGGACTAGTTTCAAGTGGATGTCCATCCACTTGAAACTAATCCACGGTTCTTTCACCCAATGATATAATAATATCATCATCATCATCATATCATTAACAACTTGTCATCATAATACATCATTGTCATATAACACCTCCTCAAGATCATCATTTTCATCAATGACATCACATAGCAAATTGGTCACTAGCCGTAATCACAAGTACTCCTCATTATCAACTCTAACACATTACCACCTAATAAACATATTGTACCTCATAGGACCTACTACATTCGATTAAGACCTACTACATTTTCTAAGGTGAAATAGCAAAAAAACAAGATAGTCCCTGACTCTCCATTATGGAGAATGGAGATTAGCCTGTCTCCAATTCTTGCCTTTGGCTGAATGTTACTTCCAAGAACCTCCTTGCGAACGTCCATACATTTCTTCCATTCTTTGATGAACATGTGTTCACCGGTTTTAGAATTCCGAAATGCACAGGTGACCTCCCTAGATTTACCTGGCAGTATGTTCAGAACTAAGAGGCGACCATTCAGAGACATCAGATGAGGCACACAATCCATCGGGAGTTTCTGTTGAAAAACATAATAATAACTTCGTAGTTAGCAATGATGTACTAGTTTTAGAAGTATGCAAAAGATGCACGGATGTCGTAATAGTAAAAAATCTTACCAGGGTATCTCCAGAGAAGTTACCGTGGTTCAACACATGCACTAGTGGCACGTATTCACCACAATTTGGAGGAGTTCGATAGTAGTTATTGTAATTCTCAAGAAGAGTACAAAATGCGATCAAATGATTTTTCTCCTTATACATTAATTCGGAGCCATCGGTGTAGTGGGTTTTATCTACCATCTTCCGCACAGTCTTTGAAGAATCAAAATAATCTGTCAATGGAAATAAGCTATCAACTATTTTGAAATAAACAATATAAATTAGTAATAACTATGTTTGAGAAACTCACATAGCGGTACAACCGGAAGCGTATCAACAAGGACCCAAATGTCCATATTGTCTTGCTCGATGTCAGGATCACCAAGATCCATGGTGACAATCATACCCTCATAAAAACCATACATTTTGCAAAGTGCTTCCCAATTTTGGCAACCAAAATGGGTTACGCTCTGAGCATTGCACATATTTACTTCAAAATCCATATCATGATGGGTCCTTAGGTGTATTTTCTTTGTTTCGAAATTTTCATGGTCTTCAAAACCCATCCTCTCCAAGACATAGCGTCTTGCATGGCATGGGATAAGCTAGTCGAATTGTAAAATATGAAAATTAGATGTTGAAATAGTTGAAGTCATGCTTAATTACGAAAAAAAACACTTGTCGTTGTTGCGTACCATTTCACAATCGAAGGTCTCCTCGAGCTTAATGCTGAAGCGCCGATCTTCGTCGAGCTCAACGAACCTGTCGCACATACCTCGATCGTCGTGGCACCAGCTACACTCCCTCGGGAGACTATCGTCGTCCGAGTACGACATTTCCTTCGTTCATAATTCAAAGATTAAACTTGTACATATTCTAGCACAAGTCATGCCAAAATTCACGAAAAAATCCGGCATGACCTTTGCAAAAAAAGGACATATCGAGGGCCTGAAATTTTCCGGAACGGAAATTAATCAACACTCCGGCAAAACATAGGCCACTCGGAGATGTAAACTGAACATGAACGGCCACTTGGGCAACCACATATCCTATTTGAGCAACAACACAAGATATACAAGGATATTTGGCTGGTCTCACCTCGATGTCGGAGGGGGTCGGTGACTGGGACGACGGTGGGGATGTCGGAGGGGGCGGTGATGGGGACGACGGTGGTCACCTGAAACCGTATAAGTTATCACTAATACATCCCCAATAATTGCTTAAACTAAAAAATAACAACAAATACGACATGTTCAACTAGTTTTATTAATTCAACTAGTTCTTACTAAATATAAACTTACTATAAATAGAAAAAAACTAGTTCTTTCTAAAAATAAAGTAGTTCAACTAGTTATATTAATTATCTTACTAAAAATACATTAGTTCTATTAATTCAACTAGTTCAACTAGTTTATTAATTTACTTACTAAACTAGTTCAACTACAACTAAAGTAGTTCAACTACAACTACTAATAATCATACTGCCCTAGTTAACTAGTACCATCACTACTAGTAATTAACATCTACTACTACTAAAAATCTAGTACTAACTAAGCAACATCTAGTACTAGCTATGAACCCTAAATTAACATCTACTACTACTAAATTTAGTACTAACTAGTGGCAGGGGGTGGGGGCGACAGAGAGGTAGCCAGGGGCGGCGAGGTCGAGGGCGGTGGGAGGAAGGCTGCCGGCGGAGGAGGGAGGAGGGGCGGCCGCAGGCGGAGGGAGGAGGGCGGCGGCGGAGGAGGGAGGGGCGGCCGCAGGCGGAGGGAGGATGTGCGAGGAGGAGGGAGGAGGGACGGAAGGAGGGGAGTACCTCGGTGGTGGACGGACGAAAGCGGCGGCGACGACGACACACGACGATGGTTATCGGCACGCGGGCGAGAGTGAGAGTGTGAGTGAGGGCCGGTCGTGCGCGTGGGGATAAGGTAGGGATAGTTGTAGCGCATTTGCCAAAACGCGCTACAGCTAATCTGAATAGTAGTAGCGCTTTGCATATAAACCGCTACTGCTAAGTGTAGCTATACAAAAAATACGTCAATGCAAAAATACATTGGCCATCAATGATCTTTTTGGGTATAATCTGAATTGTCAATATGAGTCCTCTCCGGTAGGAACCGGAGAGGACTCATATTGTAGCCACAAATTTTACACATAGAGTTCAGTGAAGACCAACTGGTTGTGGTAGTTTCAGAAATAACATATTTAAGGTGGTAAACACCCTGTTCATGGAGCGAGGTGGGACTAAACTTGTGGGTTGATGTTAGCAGTAGCGGTTTTCTTCGAAGCGCGCTGCTGCTAACTTCTATAGGAGTAGCGCGGTTCGGTATAGGGCGCTACTGCTATAACTAGCGAGGGGACGAGGTCATGGCAATTATAGCAGTAGCGCGGTTTGTGGTGGACGCGCTACTGCTATTTTCCTTTCAGAAGCGCATTTTGATATCACGCGCTGCTGCTAAATAGCAGTAGCGTAGTAATTTGAGGAGCGCTGCTGGTAAGATTCTGTGTATAGGCTTTTCCCTAGTAGTGCGGAGGTAAGTCGTTTCTCAAAAAAGAAGAAAAAACATCAGGCATCTCGATCATGGATACGTGTATGGGCATCATCCCGGTGGCCACAGCACAGGCCGACGAGGGCTGCAGCTTTTTCCACTACGAGGTCGCCTTGAGTTATAGCTTCCACCGACAACGGTTGTAGCACAGGCAGACGCCGGTTGTAGTTTTTTGCAAGCCGCTAGTCATGACATAGGTCACCGCGGGTTCGAAGTGATGTTTTTCATTTGCCACACCCTCCTCCCGCCTCTCGCGGTGCACACACGCACATGCTGGCGAGTGGCCCGACACCTCTTGTGATCTATTGCCGTCGACACGAAGCGGCTGCTGCGAGGATCAACAGTGGAGGATACATCCAAGCATATAGTTTCCTACCCAGACGAAGGAGATATCTGTCATTCGGATGGAGGCTATCTATGTGTCACCCAAGGGAAGGAAGCGGTAGCAATCATTTAAAGTGGAGTAACTTGCTCACACGTCTCCAACATATTTATCTTTTTCATCCTTTTAATGCAATTATATCATTTTAGGAGTAACCTATTAACTCAGTGCCTAGTGTCAGTTGCTGTTTTCTGCTTCTTTTTGGTTTTTGAGAAAATTTGTAGCAAACGGATTCCAAACTCTACGACATTTTTTGACTTTTTTAGACATAAAAGATGCTCGAAGCTTCAGTAGGAGACCATACTCAAAAGGAGGAGACGACAAGGCAACAGGGTGCACCCTATTACTTTATGGGCCCCACGTAACTCAGTCTGGCCTAATTCCACTTCTATAAATTATAAAATATTAGTAAACCCCCAAAGAAGCCATCAAAAACAAATCCGCTGCTGCAAGTCTCTCTTCTTCTGCAATCCCATCTGGGGGCCTTTTCCGGTACTCTGTCGGAGGGGGAATCGATCATAGAGGGCCTCTACATCAACCTTGTTACTCTTTCGATAATGTGTGAGTAATTCACCACAGACCTACGGGTCCACAACTAGTAGCTAGATGACATCTTTTCTCTCTTTGATCTCCAATACAATATTCTCTTCAAAGATTGATTTGATGTAATCTTCTTTTGCGGTATGTTTGTTGGATCCGATGAATTGTGGATTTATGATCAAATTATTCACTGAAAGTAGTTGAGTCTTTTCTGAACTTTATTATGCATAATTGTTATAGCTTTGTATTTCTCTCCGATCTATGAGTTTGGTTTGGCCAACTAGATTGATTTATCTTAGCTGGAGAGGTGCTTTGTAGTGGGTTCAATCTTGCGGTGTCGTCACCTAGTGATAGCAGGGTAGCGAGGCACGCATTGTATTGCTGCTACTAAGGATAAAATGACGGGGTTTAATCATATTGATTGGTTTTATTCTATCTACATTATGTCATCTTACTTAAAGTGTTGCTCTGTTTGTCATGAATTTAATACCCTAGATGCAGGCAGGAGTCTGTCGATGGGTGGAGTAATAGTGGTAGATGTAGGAAGGAGTCATCCTACTTATCACAGACGTAATGCCTATATACATGATCATTGCCATGAATATCGTCGTAACTATGCGCTTTTTTATCAATTGCCCAATAGTAATTTGTCTACCCACCGTATGCTATTACTATGAGAAGAAGCCTCTAGTCAAACTATGCCCCCCGGGTCTACTTTCATCATATTACTAAAACCAAAATTACCTTGCTGCAATTTTCTTCTTTTATTTTACTTTGCAATTTATCCATATACCATTATCAGATTTAATCCTTGCAAGTAACGAGTTCAAGGGGATTGAAAAGTAATCCCTTGGCTTTTCCCTTGTTCAACCTCTTCTTTATCTCTGCAATCTCCTTATCGGTCTTTTGAGCTTCTCTGATCTTATCCATCAAAGTCGACTGAATTTCCAATGTTGCTACATAGCCTCTCGGAACTATCTCCAAACATAGCTCGCAAAAGTCCTCAGCTAACTCCTTTGGCAGTCCTGCGGTCATGAATGTATTAACATGGCTCTTACGGCTCAACGAGTCGGCTACTACGTTAGCCTTTCCGGGGTGATACTGCAATCTCATATCATAATCCTTGATGAGTTCCAACCATCTCCTTTGCCTGAGGTTTAACTCTTTTTGCGTGAAGATGTACTTCAAACTCTTCTGATCCGTGTACACCTCACAATGATTTCCGATAAGAAAATGTCTCCACGTCTTCAATGCATGCACTACGGCTGCTAACTCCAAATCATGTGTAGCATAATTCAACTCATGAGGTTTAAGCTGTCGTGACGCATACGAAACAACTCTTCCTTCCTGCATAAATACTGCTCCAAGTCCTCGATGTGAAGCATCACAATACACCTCATAATCCTTAGTCTGATCTGGCAGAATCAACACTGGTGAGGTAACTAGACGTTTCTTCAATTCTTGGAAACTGGCCTCACATTCCTCAGTCCAATTGAACTTGGTATCCTTCTTCAACAACTCCGTCATGGGCTTTGCAATCCTTGAAAAATTCTCAATGAATCTCCGGTAGTATCATGCCAGTCCAAGAAAACTTCTGATCTCCCCAACTGTTGTTGGTGCTTCCCAATTAGTCACAGTGACAACCTTTGTGGGGTCTACTGCTATACCCTCTCCGGATATAACATGTCCGAGGAATCCAACTTCCTTCAACCAAAACTCACATTTGCTAAACTTGGCATATAACTGGTGTTCTCTGAGCTTCTCCAATACCAAACGCAAGTGCTCCTTATGCTCATCTTCGTTCTTCGAGTAGACCAAGATGTCATCAATGAACACCACGATGAACTTATCCAGAAACTCCATAAATACTTTGTTCATCATGTTCATGAAATATGCAGGTGCGTTAGTCAGACCAAATGACATAACGGTATACTCGTACAGCCCATACCTAGTGGTAAAAGCTGTCTTGGGTATATCCTGTTCTCGAATCTTCAACTGATAGTATCTTGATTGCAAATCGATCTTGGAAAACACCTTTGCTCCTTGTAGTCGGTTAAGCAGATCATTGATCATTGGCAGTGGGTACTTATTCTTGATGGTTACCGCATTTAATCCTCGATAATCAACAACCATCCTTAACGATCCGTCCTTCTTCTCCACTAGAAGTACTGGTGATCCCCAAGGTGAAGAACTTGGGTGAATGTATCCTTTATCCAGTAACTCCTTAATCTGACTTTTAATCTCCTCCAATTCTTTTGCGGGCATCCTGTATGGTCTCTTGGATATTGGCCCTGTGCCTGGCAAAAGCTTGATCAAAAACTCAATGTCTCTGTCTGGTGGCATGCCTGGCAACTCCTCTGGAAATACATCCGGAAAATCTTTCACTACTAGTACTTCCTCCTGCACAACTCCTGATAAGGAATTTACGTGCATCCTCCTCGGCTCATGCCTTGATACATACCTTATCCTTTTCCCTTCTGGGGTAGTAAGCAGAATCGACTTACTGGCGCAATCAATGTTTCCTCCATACATTGATAGCCAATCCATACCCAGAATCACATCCAAACCGTGGGATTCCAAAATGATTAAATCCGAGGGGAAAACATGCATTCCTATACCCAACGGAACTTGAAAACATCCTCGACTGGCCATATACTCTGCTCCTGGTGAGGTTACTAGCATGGGTGTTTTTAGAACCCTAGTGGGCAGTCTATACTTATCCACAAATCCCCTTGATATGTATGAATGCGATGCACCAGTATCAAAAAGAACGAGTGCAGTAAATGACTTAACCAAAAACTTACCTATTACTGTATCTGGCTGAGCTTCAACCTCCTCCATGCTAACGTGGTTCACTTGTCCTCTGTTGAAAGGGTTTGGCTTCTTCCCAGAGCTTCCATTGCCATTCCCAGTATGGCCTTCAGGACATTCATTGGCTTAATGTCCAGTCTTCTGGCACTTAAAACAAGTGACTTGACTCAGATCTTTCTTGGCTGGTGTTGAGGGGTTGGTATGGTTCTGGCTACTACTTCCTCCATTCCCGGTACCATTCTTGCGACCATTGTGATTGTGCGAGCTACCTCCTCCATGGGTATGCTGAAACTGTCCTCCTGACTTCGGAGTAAAACGGGGCTTCTACTGAGCTCCAGAATTGTACTTCCCTTGTCCATACTTCCTCTTGTGGTTTTCAATCTGCTGCTGCTTCCCTTCAATCATGAGAGCATGATCTAACAACTCCTAGTAGTTGTTGAAACTTGCTACCATCAACTGCATGCTCAGCTCATCATTCAGCCCTTCCAGAAACTTCTCTTGCTTAGCTGCATCCATAGGGACGTCATCTAGGGCATAACGTGCTAGCTTACTAAAATGATCCACATACTAGCCAATTGATCTTCCTCCCTGGCGCAAGTTGCGAAACTCACGCTTCTTCATGGCCATAGCTCCTGCTGAAACATGGGCAGTACGAAAAGCCTGCTGAAACTAATCCCATGTGACAGTGTCTGCTGGATAAGTGGCTGTGAAATTCTCCCACCATGATGTTGTGGGTCCCGCAAGCTGATGTGCAGCAAATCGCATCTTCTCCGCATTTGTGCATCCTGCAGTGATCAACTCCCTGGCTGTCTTGCGAAGCCAATCATCTGCAACAATCGGCTCGGTGCTACTGGAGAACACCGGCGGATTCAGTCTAAGAAAACGGGTTAAGTGATCAACAGGTGGTGGTGGTGGTGGATTGTTGTTGTTGTTGTTCCCCTGATTCTGATTCTGGACTAGTATCTGCATCAATGCATTCTGCTGCTGGATGAACTGGGTGAGCTCCGGTGGGAAAGCAAATCCGTTGTCACGTCTCGGAGGCATCTGAGGGTTTAGAAAAGACGAGAATACAGAATAGAATGAGGTCTAGAGGGAAAACACTACCCATATGCACATGAGGCAAATTGCAATCAAAACACTTCATTCAAACAAGCAAGGGCATACAACGGCCTATCTATCGTTACAAAGTGCTCAGACTATAATAGATACATGGAGGGAAATTCTACTACTTTATGGTGGTCTACTAGAAAAACTGCTCCGAAGAAGACTCCATGATATCTTCTCCAGCTTCATCAACATAGTCATCATCACTAGCATCCGGGTCCGAGTCGGTATCGTCGATGATGATGTAATTCTCGGGGCAAGTGCGATCTTCGTCTTCTCTAGTTGCTGGAAATCCCATGAATACTCTTAGCTTCTTCTTCAGATCATCATTCTTCTCGACTAGAGTTGATATTTGCTACTCATATCCATCGCGTGTAGACTTGAGTTCTTCCTCCAGTTCCGTGATCTTGGTCATGGCTTTCTTGATCCATCATGCCTTCACACATCTGGTTCTCCTGGCGTCGAATGTGGTGGTTTAACTCCTGGATGAAAGCTGCAACTAATCTGTCTTTCCTGGTGTTGACCATCTCCCATTGCTCATCTCGGCGCCCACAAATCTGGTAGGTAGTATCCTTAAGCTCCTTGTGATAAACTTCTCCAATGCGTCCCATGGTGATGTGAGCTGCCATGCTCTTCCCTAAACTCTAGGTTGGTGCATCAAAGGAAAACTCTATAGGCTCAGTGACTGGCATGAACGTCCTTCCTGGAACTTGAACTTGAATCATCCAGCGCTCCTCTTCAGGTAAGGTGGCGTTGTAGGTTCCGGTGAAGCTTGGTACTCCGATCTTCAAGTACTTGGTTACTTCCTTCAGGTGTCGTCCAAAGGGTGTATCTTCATCTGGTTGCATGAACTTGTTCCTTGCACCCGCCATCCTATAAGAATAGAAGAGGATGAGGAGTTAGAATGAGAAGAGAGAGTAGTGATCTATGGTCTTTGCTTAGTGGTCGTGTCCTACAGTCAGCGTGTGCTCTGATACCATCTTGTAGTGACCAGACCTCAAACAGTCCGATCTTTGTGCATCAGTGTCATCCCTAGATCAGTAATGCTGACACGCACAGTACTTGAAGGATTTATAACAGAGTAGCAATCACACACTTATTACATCGAATGTCTCCAAAGAGAAACTTATTACAATAAATATGGTCTAAGGCCATCTAATAACGATAATAGCGGAGGGCTTGGAAGATAAGTGAGTCCATCAACTCCAACGGCATCCCTGAGTATAGAACCACGATCCTAAAGCATCCTACTCGTCATCTGAAAAGTCTGCAACATGAACGTTGCAGCCCGAAAACGGGTCAGCACATGGAATATGCTGGCAAAGTAACACATAGAGAAAAATGAAAGAGTAAAGCTATACTACATGCATATATGGCTTGGTGGATAGCTCTATGGTTACAGTTTTTGTGTAAAGCTAGTTTTTCCCTACTACAAAGGAGTAAATTATTTAACTATCATGGTGGTTGTTAAACATTGAGAATGGTTGACAGCATCCTCAATCCCAATTAAGCATCATCATTAAACAAACCCAACAATATTAATTAAATTAACATGATTAGATTCACACGATAATCCAAGTACTAGATACTCAAGATGTCCATAACCGGGGACACGACTAATCATGATTAGTTTATACACTCTGCAAGGTGGCGCACTTTTCCCCACATGAGTCGATCTCCTCTGTTGGTTTTCTCGCACTACATGGTGTTTGAGAAATGAATGACCGATACATAGTCTTTCAGAAGCGCTAGCACCTTACGATGGGTAGACCGGTACACCTACTTTCCCCTACATCTGCTAGTCTACCACTGTAAGAGTTCGCACGACTTAGTCAACTATGCTAGAGCCCATAATAGCATGTGACTGCACATGGAAGTTTCTAGCATGAATAATCTTATGATCCCTTTGAGCCTGGGTGGCGGTCCATAAAAAAACAGGCAATCCTGGTCTACCCAGGTGCCTAGACAGGCAATCCTGGAATAACCAGGTACCTCAATCCACCCAGATGTGTATTAATGTTGCCACCTTAAATAAACCATTAATTAACAATCTCACATCTGTCATGGAAAATCACTCACCCAATCCACGTCTACTTGCATAGCATGGCAAAATAAGCAAACGTAGAAGTAACTCCCAAGGGTTTGATAATAAAACAAGTAATAGGTACTACCCCAATCTACTTCCCAAAACCCACAATTTAATTAGATCCTAATCATGCAATCTTTAAGGATTGATCTAATGCATAAAAACTGGGTAGTAAAGAGGTATGATCAAAGTGTTACTTGCCTTGCTGATGATCCGCGCAACCTAGGGATTCAAAGTAGCAAGCGGCGCAGTCCGGGTACTCTATCGCAAGCAAGCAAACAAACAAGCATACAATAAGTACTCATCTAATGCACGGGTAAAACTCAAATAAGAGGTCTAACCAGAAAGTTCAACTTAAGAACTCCGGTTTGCAAAAAGAATCAAATCGAACGAAGAAACAAAACTCAAACGGCGAAAGAAACAAGCTTTGTTTACTAATCTGGACCTAAGTCAAATTTTACAGAAGCAAAAACTGGTTTGAGTAGATTATTCGGAAAGAGGGTTTCGAGAAGAAACTCTAGGCGCTTGAATCGCCCGATTCCGATAAACGAGCGAAAAGTTATACTAAAACAAAAATCAGATCAGAAATCGCGATCAGAAAAATCGCGGAATAAATCCGAGAAAAAGGAAAACGACGAACAGATTAACGAACAAACGTTCGTTATCTGGATCTAAACGATGAACGCGTTCGTTAAAACGAACGAATGAGTAAACGCTCGCTAATTAATCCAAACCGGAAGAAAAACCGATCTAACGAAAAAACGGAATTTAAAAAAAAAACCGACAAAAAACCGACGGAAAAACCGAACGGTTTTTCTAAAAAACGGCGGCGGCGAGGTCAACCTCGCGGTGCGGGTAGGTGGTGGCAGCGGCTCCGGCGAGGGCGGCGGTGGTCGGCGGCGACGGCGGCGGGTTCTGGCGGTGGCGGCGGCGGTCGGCGGCGACGGCG
>NC_041387.1:270422166-270430702 GCF_002162155.2 Triticum dicoccoides
AGTGAGCTGCGGCGGCGGCGATGCGGGCTGGCGGCGGGGCGGCGCTAGGGTTAGGGTTTGGGCGGCAGCGATGGGTTGGGCTGGCGGCGGCGGTTTGGGCTAGGGTGGGGCCCGGGGTGCGCTATATAAAGACCCGGCCAGGTGGAGTCCTGGCCGGTTACGCCCCGTAGTCGGTTCCAGTTTTTAAAAAAAAAATATCGCGCAGAAAAACAAACGAAAGAAATACTAAACGGACTCCAAAAATCCCGAAATAAATTTTCCCCGGCTTCTAAAATCAAGCCGGTTTATATGAACATTTATTTGGGCCTAAATGCAAATTTTGGAAAGCATGCATTTTTCCTAAATTCAAATAAAATAGCCAGAAAATCCAAAATAAAATCTTATTTGATTTTTTTATTAAATCCTCAATATTTGTTTATTTTGGGAAAGTCGTTTTATTCCCTCTCTCATATTTATTTAATTGAAATAATTGAAGATAAAATAAATAAAATCAAATGATCCTTCTTCCAAAATTTGAGAAAACTCAAATATGAAAATATCGAAATCCCCAACTCTCTCCGTGGGTCCTTGAGTTGCGTAGAATTTCTAGGACCAAAACAAAATGCATTAAATATGATATGCAATAATGATCTATTTGTATAACATTCCAAATTGAAAATTTGGGATGTTACAAACCTACCCCCATTAAGATGAATCTCGCCCTCGAGATTCGGGTTGGCTAGAGAATAGGTGAGGGTGGTCTTTCAGCAAATCTTCCTCTCGCTCCTAGGTGGCTTCATCCTCGGTGTGGTGGCTCCACCGAACTTTGCAAAACTTGATAACTTTGTTGCGGGTGACTCGGCTAGCATACTCAAGAATCTTGACTGGTTTCTCCTCATAGGTCAAATCGCTGTCCAACTGAATCGCCTCTAGCGGCACGGTATCTCTTAGCGGTATATCAGCCATCTCTGCGTGGCACCTCTTCAACTCGGAGACGTGGAACACGTCGTGAAATCCTGACAATCCCTCAGGTAATTCCAACTTGTAGGCAACCTCTCCCATACGTTCCAAAACTTTGTATGGTCCCACAAAATGCGGCGTTAACTTTCCTTTAACACCAAAACGCTTAACTCCTCGAAGTGGAGATACCTGAAGGTAAACTCTATCCCCAACTTCGTAAACTGTCTCCTTGCGTTTTGCATCAGCATAACTTTTCTACCTGGACTGGGCTACCTTGAGCCTGTCGCGAATCAACTTCATTTTTTGTTCAGACTCCTTAATCAAATCTGGTCCAAACAACTGACGGTCTCCAACTTCGTCCCAAGACAACGGGGTTCTGCACCTCCTTCCGTATAAGGCTTCGAAAGGGGCCATCTTCAAACTGGATTGATAACTGTTGTCGTAAGAGAACTCTGCATACGGCAAATTGTCATCCCAACTAGATCCATAATCTAGCGCACAAGCTCTCAGCATGTACTCTAAAATCTGATTGACTTTTTTGGTCTGTCCATCTGTTTACGGATGAAAAGCGGTACTGAACTCTAGCCTGGTACCCAAGGTTTCATGCAACTGATTCCAGAACTTTGAGGTGAATTTGGTTCCTCTATCTGATATAATGCGCCTTGGAACTCCATGCAGACATACGATCCTGGTCATGTAAATCTTGGCCAATTTGGCACTGGTGTAAGTAGTCTTCACTAGGATGAAATGAGCTACCTTTGTCAAACGATCGACTACCACCCAAATCAAGTCATAGCCTGAACGAGTCTTGGGCAATCCCGTAATAAAATCCATGCCTAGCTTATCCCACTTCCATTCGGGTATCGGCAATGGTTGCAACAATCCTGCTGGCTTCTGATGCTCTGACTTTACTCTCTAACATACATCACAAACTGCTACATACTCGGCAATGTCCTTCTTCATTCCGGTCCACCAGAAAGTCTCCTTCAAATCCAAGTACATCTTGGTATTCCCTGGGTGAATTGAATACGGCAAAGCATGGGCATCTTGCAAAATCAAATTCCTGATCTCAGGATCATTGGGTACATGAACGCGGTCCTCAAACCAGAGTGTATCGTACTCATCCTCACGAAATCCCTTGGCTTTTCCCTTGTTCAACCTCTCCTTTATCTCTGCAATCTCCTTATCGGTCTTTTGAGCTTCTCTGATCTTATCCATCATGGTCGACTGAATTTCCAATGTTGCTACATAGCCTCTCGGAACTATCTCCAAACATAGCTCGCAAAAGTCCTCGGCTAACTCCTTTGGCAGTCCTGCAGTCATGAGTGTATTAACATGGCTCTTATGGGTCAACGCGTCGGCTACTATGTTAGCCTTTCCGGGGTGATACTGCAATCTCATATCATAATCCTTGATGAGTTCCAACCATCTCCTTTGCCAGAGGTTTAACTCTTTTTGCATGAAGATGTACTTCAAACTCTTGTGATCCGTGTACACCTCACAATGATTTCCGATAAGAAAATGTCTCCACGTCTTCAATGCATGCACTACGGCTGCTAACTCCAAATCATGTGTGGCATAATTCAACTCATGAGGTTTAAGCTGTCATGACGCATACGAAACAACTCTTCCTTCCTGCATAAATACTGCTCCAAGTCCTCGACATGAAGCATCGCAATACACCTCATAATCCTAGTATGATCTGGCAGAATCAACACTGGTGAGGTAACTAGATGTTTCTTCAATTCCTGGAAACTGGCCTCACATTCCTCAGTCCAATTGAACTTGGTATCCTTCTTCAACAACTCTGTCATGGGCTTTGCAATCCTTGAAAAATTCTCAATGTATCTCCGGTAGTATCCTGCCAGTCCAAGAAAACTTCTGATCTCCCCAACTGTCGTTGGTGCTTCCCAATTAGTCACGGTGACAACCTTGGTGGGGTCTACTGCTATACCCTCTCCGGATATAACATGTCCGAGGAATCCAACTTCCTTCAACCAGAACTCACATTTGCTAAACTTGGCATATAACTGGTGTTCTCTGAGCTTCTCCAATACCAAACGCAAGTGCTCCTTATGCTCATCTCCGTTCTTCGAGTAGACCAAGATGTCATCAATGAACACCACGACGAACTTATCTAGAAACTCCATAAATACTTTGTTCATCATGTTCATGAAATATGCAGGTGCGTTAGTTAGACCAAATGACATAACGGTATACTCGTACAACCCATACCTAGTGGTAAAAGCTGTCTTGGGTATATCCTGTTCTCGAATCTTCAACTGATGGTATCCTGATCGCAAATTGATCTTGGAAAACACCTTTGCTCCTTGTAGTCGGTCAAACAGATCATTGATCGTTGGCAGTGGGTACTTATTCTTGATGGTTACCGCATTTAATCCTCAATAATCAACAACCATCCTTAATGATTCGTCCTTCTTCTCCACTAGAAGTTCTGGTGATCCCCAAGGTGAAGAACTTGGGCGAATGTATCCTTTATCCAGTAACTCCTTAATCTGACTTTTAATCTCCTCCAATTATTTTGCGGGCATCCTGTATGGTCTCTTGGATATTGGCCCTGTGCCTGGCAAAAGCTCGATCAAAAACTCAATGTCTCTGTCTGGTGGCAAGCCTGGCAACTCCTCTGGAAATACATCCGGAAAATCTTTCACTACTAGTACTCCCTCCTGCACAACTCCTGATAAGGAATTTACGTGCATCCTCCTCGACTCATGCCTTGATACATACCTTATCCTTTTCCCTTCTGGGGTAGTAAGCAGAATCGACTTACTAGCGCAATCAATGTTTCCTCCATACATTGATAGCCAATCCATACCCAGAATCACATCCAAACCTTGGGATTCCAAAATGATTAAATCTGAGGGGAAAACATGCTTGCCTATACCCAACGGAACTTGAAAACATCCTCGACTGGCCATATACTCTGCTCCTGGTGAGGTTACTAGCATGGGTGTTTTTAGAACCCTAGTGCGAAGTCTATACTTATCCACAAATCCCCTTGATATGAATGAATGCGATGCACCAGTATCAAAAAGAACGAGTGCAGTAAATGACTTAACCAAAAACTTACCTATTACTGCATCTGGCTGAGCTTCAACCTCCTCCATGCTAACGTGGTTCACTTGTCCTCTGTTGAAAGGGTTCGGCTTCTTCCCGGAGCTTCCATTACCATTCCTAGTCTAGCCTTCAGGACATTCATTGGCATAATATCCGATCTTCTGGCACTTAAAACAAGTGACTTGACTCAGATCTTTCTTGGCTAGTGTTGATGGGTTGGTACGGTTCTGGCTACTACTTCCTCCATTCCCGGTACCATTCTTGGGACCATTGTGATTGTGCGAGCTACCTCCTCCATGGGTATGCTGAAAATGTCCTCCTGACTTCGGAGTAAAACAGGGCTTCTGCTGAGCTCCAGAATTGTACTTCCCTTGTCCATACTTCCTCTTGCGGTTTTCAATCTGCTTGTGCTTTCCTTCAATCATGAGAGCATGATCTACCAACCCCTGGTAGTTGTTGAAACTTGCTACCATCAACTGCATGCTCAGCTCATCCTTCAGCCCTTCCAGAAACTTCTCTTGCTTAGCTGCATCCGTAGCGACATCATCTGGGGCATAACGTGCTAGCTTACTGAAATCATCCACATACTGGCCAACTGATCTTCCTCCCTGGCGCAAGTTGCAAAACTCACGCTTCTTCATGGCCATAGCTCCTGCTGAAACATGGGCAGTACGAAAAGCCTACTGAAACTGATCCCATGTGACAGTGTCTGCTGGATAAGTGGCTGTGAAATTCTCCCACGAGGATGCTGCGGGTCCCGCAAGCTGATGCGCGGCAAATCACGCCTTCTCCGCATCTGTGCATCCTGCAGTGATCAACTACCTGGCTGTCTTGCGAAGCCAATCATCTGCAACAATCGGCTCGGTGCTACTGGAGAACACCGGCGGATTCAGTCTAAGAAAACGGGTTAAGTGATCAACAGGTGGTGGTGGTGGTGGATTGTTGTTGTTGTTGTTGCCCTGATTCTGATTCTGGACTAGTATCTGCATCAATGCATTCTGCTGCTGGATCAACTGGGTGAGCTCCGGTGGGAAAGCAAATCCGTTGTCACATCTCGGAGGCATCTAAGGGTTTAGAAAAGACGAGAATACATAATAGAATGAGGTCTAGAGGGAAAACACTACCCATATGCACATGAGGCAAATTGCAATCAAAACACTTCATTCAAACAAGCAAGGGCATACAACGGTCTATCTATCGTTACAAATTTCTCAGACTATAATAGATACATGGAGGGAAATTCTACTACTTTATGGTGGTCTACTAGAAAAACTGCTCCGATGAAGACTCCATGATATCTGCTCCAGCTTCATCAACATAGTCATCATCACTATCATCCGGGTCCGAGTCGGTATCGTCGATGATGATGTAATTCTCGGGGCAAGTGCGATCTTCGTCTTCTCTAGTTGCTGGAAATCCCATGAATACTCTTAGCTTCTTCTTCAGATCATCATTCTTCTCGACTAGAGTTGATATTTCCTCCTCATATCCATCGTGTGTAGACTTGAGTTCTTCCTCCAGTTCCATGATCTTGGTCATGGCTTTCTTCAGATCCATCATGCCTGCACACATCTGGTTCTCCTAGCGTCGAATGTGCTGGTTTAACTCCTGGATGAAAGCTGCAACTGATCTATCTTTCCTAGTGTTGACCATCTCCCATTGCTCATCTCGGCACCCACAAATCTGGTAGGTAGTATCCTTAAGCTCCTTGTGATAAACTTCTCCAATGCGTCCCATGGTGATGTGAGCTACCATGCTCTTCCCTAAACTCCAGGTTGGTGCATCAAAGGAAAACTCTATAGGCTCAGTGACTGGCATGAACGTCCTTCCTGGAACTTGAACTTGAATCATCCAGCGCTCCTCTTCAGGTAAGGTGGCGTTGTAGGTTCCGGTGAAGCTTGGTACTCCGATCTTCAAGTACTTAGTTACTTCCTTCAGGTGTCGTCCAAACGGTGTATCTTCATCCGGTTGCATGAACTTGTTCCTTGCATCCGCCATCCTAGAAGAATAGAAGATATGAGGAGTTAGAATGAGAAGAGAGAGTAGTGATCTATGGTCTTTGCTTAGTGGTCGTGTCCTACAGTCAGCGTGTGATCTCATACCATCTTGTAGCGACCAGACCTCAAACAGTCCGATCTCTGTGCATTAGTGTCATCCCTGGATCAGTAATGCTGACACGCACAGTACTTGAAGGATTTATAATAGAGTAGCAATCACACACTTATTACATCAAATGTCTCCAAAGAGAAACTTATTACAATAAATATGGTCTAAGGCCATCTAATAACGATAATAGCGGAGGGCTTGGAAGATAAGTGAGTCCATCAACTCCAACGGCATCCCTGAGTATAGAACCACGATCCTAAAGCATCCTACTCGTCATCTGAAAAGTCTGCAACATGAACGTTGCAGCCCGAAAACGGGTCAGCACATGGAATATGCTGGCAAAGTAACACATAGAGAAAAATGAAAGAGTAAAGCTATACTACATGCATATATGGCTTAGTGGATAGCTCTATGGTTACAGTTTTTGCGTAAAGCCAGTTTTTCCCAACTACAAAGGAATAAATTATTTAACTATCATGGTGGTTGTTAAACATTGAGAATGGTTGACAGCATCCTCATTCCCAATTAAGCATCATCATTAAACAAACCCAACAATATTAATTAAAGTAACATGATGAGATTCACACGATAATCCAAGTACTAGATACTCAAGATGTCCATAACCGGGGACACGACTAATCATGATTAGTTTATACACTCTGTAGAGGTTGCACACTTTTTCCCACATGACTCGATCTCCTCTGTTGGTTTTCTCGCACTACATGGTGTTTGAGCAACGAATGACCGAGACATAGTCTTTCAGAAGCGCTAGCACCTTACGATGGGTAGACCGGTACACCTACTTTCCCCTACATTTGCTAGTCTACCACTGTAAGAGTTCGCACGACTTAGTCAACTATGCTAGAGCCCATAATAGCATGTGGTTGCACACGGAAGTTTCTAGCATGAATAATCTTATGATCCCTTTGAGCCTGGGTGGCGGTCCATAAAAAAACAGGCAATCCTGGTCTACGCAGGTGCCTAGACAGGCAATCCTGGAATAACCAGGTACCCCAATCCACCCAGATGCGTATTAATGTTGCCACCTTAAATAAACCATTAATTAAGAATCTCACATCTGTCATGGAAAATCACTCACCCAATCCACGTCTACTTGCATAGCATGGCAAAATAAGCAAACGTAGGAGTAACTCCCAAGGGTTTGATAATAAAACAGGTAATAGGTACTACCCCAATCTACTTCCCAAAACCCACAATTTAATTAGATCCTAATCATGCAATGTTTGAGGATTGATCTAATGCATAAAAACTGGGTAGTAAAGAGGTATGATCAAAGTGTTACTTGCCTTGCTGATGATCTGCGTAACCTAGGGATTCGAAGTAGCAAGCGGCGCAGTCCGGGTACTCTATCGCAAGCAAACAAACAAACAAGCATACAATAAATACTCATCTAATGCAGAGGTAAAACTCAAATAAGAGGTCTAACCAGAAAGTTCAACTTAAGAACTCCGGTTTGCAAAAAGAATCAAATCGAACGAAGAAACAAAACTCAAACGACGAAAGAAACAAGCTTCGTTTACTAATCTGGACCTAAGTCAAATTTTACAGAAGCAAAAACTGGTTTGAGTAGATTATTCGGAAAGAGGGTTTCGAGACGAAACTCTAGGCGCTTGAATCGCCCGATTCCGATAAACGAGCGAAAAGTTATACTAAAACAAAAATCGGATCAGAAATCGCGATCAGAAAAATCGCGGAATAAATCCGAGAAAAAGAAAAACGATGAACAGATTAACGAACGAACATTTTTAAATATCCACATATGGAGTTGAATTTGAATCTTGGATTCAAACCAACTTCATTTAATCTGGTTGCTAGTTGCATTAGCTCAAACCACAGCATATTGCCATGTCACACTCATGCATCATATTGTTGCATTGCATTGATTGTGTTCTTCTCCGTTGCCAGTGTTTGTCCCCTGTCAGTAGACGACGTACCGACGATGAGTTCGATGACACCGATGAAGAGCTATATTATCTTCAGAAGTGCCAGGCAAGCAAAACCCCCTTGTTCATTCCGATACAATCCCACTCTCTCGCTCCTGCTCTCTTTTACTGCATTAGGACAACAACGCCATATTTGTTACTTGCTGCGGTTATCTGGATCTAAACGATGAACGCGTTCGTTAAAACGAACGAACGAGTGAACGCTCGCTAATTAATCCAAACCGGAAGAAAAAATGATCTAACGAAAAAAAATGGAATTTAAAAAAAACCGACGAAAAAATCGAACGGTTTTTCTAAAAAAAAAGGCGGCAGCGAGGTCAACCTCGGGGTGCGGGTCGGCGGTGGCGGTGGCTCCGGCGAGGGCGGCGGTGGTCGGCGGCGACGGCGGCGGGGTCCGGAGGTGGCGGTAGCGGTCGGCGGCGACGGCGACGGCGGCGGCAGCAGCGGCG
>NC_041387.1:270430882-270434273 GCF_002162155.2 Triticum dicoccoides
GGGCTGGCGGCTGGGCGGCGCTAGGGTTAGGGTTTGGGTGACGGCGGTGGGTTGGGCAGGCGGCGGCGGTTTAGGCTGGGGCGAGGCCCGGGGCGCGCTATATAAAGACCCGGCCAGGCGGAGTCCTGGCCGGTTACAGCTCGTAGTCGGTTCTAGTTTTTTTTAAATAAATATCGTGCAGAAAAACAAACAAAAGAAATACTAAACGGACTCCAAAAATCCTGAAATAAATTTTCCCCGGCTTCTAAAATCAAGCCGGTTTAGATGAACATTTATTTGGGCCCAAATGAAATTTTTGGAAAACACGCATTTTTCCTAAATTCGAATAAAATAGCAAGAAAATCCAAAATAAAATCGTATTTGATTTTTTTATTAAATCCTCAATATTTCTTTATTTTTGGAAAGTCATTTTATTCCCTCTCTCATATTTATATAATTGAAATAATCTAAGATAAAATAAATAAAATAAAATGATCCTACTTCCAAAATTTGAGAAAACTCAAATATGAAAATATCGAAATCCCCAACTCTCTCCGTGGGTCCTTGAGTTGCGTAGAATTTCTAGGACCGAAACAAAATGCATTACATATGATATGCAATAATGATCTATTTGTATAACATTCCAAATTGAAAATTTGGGATGTTACATATTCCCTATTACATTCCGCAATGAATAAATGTGTAGCCAAGTCATGAAGACCTCTACTATTTAAAAAACATTCCATTCATGAGGAAACAATAGGAGATTTAGAACATTTTGCCCTCTGGTGGGACTTACTATCTTTTCTCGAACATTCGGTCTTTGATTTACGCCCAAATGTTGTAAGCTCAATTAGTGAGCTAAGCCCGGGTTCATCTAGGCCCACGTATGAAACTACTCCTACTAAATGAGAGAGTAGTTGACCATCTGATGTGTCATGCAGCTCCTCATCTGTATGGGAGACATAAGACTTGCTAGAAACATGTGGAGTAACTTTTAATCAATCATATTCCAAATGTTTCATAGCGTTTAGTCAAAATAGAAATATCATTCTCATTCTTTGCTAGACTAACACCTACATTGGAAAAAGCTAAAAAGTATTTGGGTGACGACGTAATATCTTGGTTGTCAAGGTTTTGCATTACTTTGTGCCGCATAGCCTTGGCCAAGGAGTCTTCATCTGTGTCCATAGCACCGTCGCCAGAAACTATATGCCGACAACTTCGGCGTGTAGGTGTCACCCTCAGCGGAGGCCATGGGGCCAGCTCTGTTGCTGGAGGAGGGGATGATGGTGTAGTAGCAACCCCCTCCCCAACAGTGTGTACCGCCTATCGGCGTTCTAGAAACCAGGGTACCCAGACATGCCTGCCAGTGGCCCACGGCGTGGCTCCATCGATGGTCTGGCATGGACCATCCTCAACCACGGCAAGATAAGACCGTCACGAGGGGGCAAGCTTCATGAGGAGGGCGACATCAAGACCTCCTGAGGGAGCGGCCTCCTCAGGTGGCCTCCTGACGGAGCGAAGATTTCTATGCAAGACCCAGCCTCACGAGGCTGAAATGACATCAGCCATGATGACCAAGGCCAGGCGCGCGCCAGCGGGCATAGAGCAGAAGGTTTCCTCTTTGGTGCAAAGGAGGCAAACACTGGTGTGGTGTCCCAAGGAATCAGCCAAAGGTTGCCATTTGCGTGCAACAAGACCAGGACCACTAGAACAGTAGGATGGATGTCATCACCAAGCCCACCACAACGTCACGATCAGAGGCTTTGCGGGTGAAGACCACCTTTCATCAGGATCACATGTACTTCTTGTCCCCTTTGAAATTTGCTCATTGTGGTATCCCTTCCCGCCTAAGTTTTGGAGGAAGAGGGCCAAGGCCGCTATAAATATATCCTAGCAACCACCGTAGAAGGCATTGGGTGATCAGCTCACCGAACCACCAAGAGTTCATCACAAGAACAAGCCTCCTGAGGCTGTTCTTCCACTTGTACTAGTTCATCCTCAGCCCCCGCGAGGCTAATCCACCATAAAGCAGGAGTAGGGTTTTACACCGCAAGGTGGCCCGAACCTGGGTAAATTGCCATGTCTTTCTCCTTCTTCTTCATCGAGCTAGGTCGTGAGAGCAGCAGATCGATCGACTTGAGAGGTTGAGTTGTTTGCACATGCCCCTGAGTTCGAACCTTTCTTGGATCTACGGAGTCTGAAATCCGACATTTTGGTGTGCCAGGTAGGGGGCGTATTAGAGCTCAGCCTCTTTATCAACCACGCTTCACCCTCGCCGCTCGGGCTGCATGGCGGGCACCGCTCCTTCCGTTGGTCCACCAGGTGCGTTCGGAGGCGTCATGGGTTTCCGGGTCTTTGCCCCCGCCTTGCGACAGGTGCGGTGGCCTCTGAAGTTCTGGCCGGAGCTGCCGTCGGGATACGACGGCGCGGCGCACCCTACAGGGTTTCTCCAGGCGTACGAGGAGGCCATTTGGGCGGTGGGCGGAGACGACAAGGCCATGGAAAATTGGCGCCCTATGGCACTCGCGGGCATGCCTTGCACCTGCCTGCTCAACTTACGAGAGTCCTCGGTGGCTTCATGGGAGGAGCTGCGCGAGTTGTTCACCGCACGCTTCGCGGTTCCGGCACACCACACCGTCGCCGCCATCCTCGGTGGATCGCACATGCCAAGCAGTTCTTCTGTCAGATGGGGGCTTCTCCGTCCATGCAAGGGGCCCCTCTGGGCTGGGCGGCGCCCCAGGCCGACCAAACCTTCGACTCAAGAGATCACCCCAAGACCACTGCTAGCGTCGGCGCACTACCCATGCTCTGCACCCCCACCATTTGCAACGTAGCGGTTACCAGGACCCTCATCGATGCCGGTGCCGGCCTCAACGTCCTCTCCGTGGAGGCGTTTGGCCTGCTTCATGTGCCTCACGACCGACTCCTCCCCACCAAGCCATTTTCCGGAGTGGTCGGCAGCTCTACCTGGCCCGTGAGGCAGATTCGCCTCCCCGTCACCTTCAGAATACGCGACAACTACCACACCGAGCTCATAGACTTCAACTTTGCATGCATCAGGCTCCCATACAATGCCATCCTCAGGTACCCGGCCCTCGCCAAGTTCATGGCAGCAACTCATCCCGACTACAACGTCATGAAGATGCCAAGAAGAAGCAGCGTCCTCACCATGGCGGGAGACATTGGGGATGCACTGAAAGGCCTCAAACTCACCTTCAAGGCCACAGCGGCCGCGCGGCCAATTGCGGAGAGCGCTTCGGAGGGCCCGGGGGATGCTCCGGCGAAGGAGAAGCCACTGTTCTCTCAAGACCGAGCCGAGATGAAGCAAGTATCGGTCAACGAGGATGGGGAGTTAGGAGCTAGCTTCACATGGCAAGGAACATACCTAATAGGCGTTCCGCGGGGG
>NC_041387.1:270434537-270480036 GCF_002162155.2 Triticum dicoccoides
TCAAACACCACCTCATGGTGTGCCCCCACGCGCGCCCCGTGAAGTAGAAGGCGTGGTGACAAGCCCCGGAGAAGCAGTCGTTCATCGTCCAGGAAACTCACAAGCTGTAGGAGGCCGGCGTTATCTGGGAAGTACGACACCCGGAGTGGTAGGCGAACCCAGTCATTGTCCCCAAGAAGGGCGGGAAAGAGCGCATGTGCATTGACTTCACGAGCCTGAACAAAGCTTGCCCCCAAGATCCATTCCCTCTTCCTCGCATTGACCAGATCATCGACTCCACTACCGATGTGATCTAGTGTGTTTACTGGACGCCTTCTATAGGACCTTTAGAAGAGGTGTCTAGAGGGGGGGTGATTAGACACTAAGTATCAAAGTTGCAGTTTTTAACTTCTTTAAGTTTAAGTGGAGTTTAGGCGCAAGTTTAACATTCACAATACATAACAAGTAAGCATGCAAAGAGTATATGAGCAGCGAAAAGTAAAGCATGTAACTTGCAAGAATGTAAAGGGAAGGGTTTTGGAGGATTCAAACACAATTGGAGACACAGATGTTTTTGTCATGGTTCCGGTAGGTGGTGCTATCATACATCCACGTTGATGGAGACTTCAACCCACGAAGGGTAATGGTTGCACGAGTCCACGGAGGGCTCCACCCACGAAGGGTCCACGAAGAAGCAACCTTGTCAATCCCACCATGGCCGTCGCCCACGAAGGACTTGCCTCACTAGCGGTAGATCTTCACGAAGTAGGCGATCTCCCTGCCCTTACAAACTCCTTGGTTCAACTCCACAATCTTGTCAGAGGCTCCCAAGTGACACCTAGCCAATCTAGGAGACACCACTCTCCAAGAAGTAACAAATGGTGTGTTGGTGATGAACTCCTTGCTCTTGTGCTTAAAATGATAGTCTCCCCAACACTCAACTCTCTCTCATAGGATTTGGATCTGGTGGAAAGAAGATTTGAGTGGAAAGCAACTTGGGGAAGTCTAGAGATCAAGATTCATATGGTAGAAATGGAATATCTTGGCCTCAACACATGAGTAGGTATTTCTCTCTCAGAACTGGTAAGTTGGAAGTGCAGGTTTGTTCTGATGGCTCTCTCCATGAATGAAGAGGAGGTGGAGGGGTATATATAGCCTCCACACAAAATCTAACCGTTACACACAATTTACCAAACTCGGTGGGACCGAATCAACAAACTCGGTTGGACCGATTTAGTAAATCTAGTGACCGTTAGGGTTTTCGGTGGGACCGACATGTAACTCGGTAGGACCGATATGGTTAGGGTTATGGCATAACGTAATCTCGGTGAGACTGATTACACAAACTCGGTGAGACCGATTTTGGTAATTAGCTAACCAGAGAGTTGGTCAGGAAAACTCGCTGGGACCGATTACTCAAACTCGGTGGGACTGATTTTGGTAATAAGTTAACCAGAGAGTTTGCATTGTAATCTCAGTAGTACCGATTGCTCAAACTCGGTGAGACCAATTTTGGTAATGGATATACACAGAGAGATTACAATCCCTTCTCGGTGAGACCGAGATCCCTATCGATGAGACCGATTTGTCTAGGGTTTGTGGCAGTGGCTAAGACATTTGAGCTCGGTGGCGCCGGATAGAAAGAATCGGTGGAGCCGAGTTTGACTTTAGGTTTAGGTCATATGTGTGGAAGTGGGAAAGTAGTTGAGGGTTTTGGAGCATATCACTAAGCACTGTGGAGCAAGAAACTCATTAAGCAACACCTCATCCCTTCTTGATAGTATTGGCATTTCCTATAGACTCAATGTGATCTTGGATCACTAAAATATAAAATGAAGAGTCTTGAGCTTGAATCTTGAGCCAATCCTTTGTCCTTAGCATCTTGAAGGAGTTCCACATCCTTTAGTCCATGCCACTCTATTATTGAACTTATCTGAAACATACTGGATAAAAGTGTTAGTCCAACAAGAGATATGTTGACATTAATTACCAAAACCACCTAGGGAGCACTTGTGCTTTCAATCTCCCCCTTTTTGGTAATTGATGACAACATATATCAAAGCTTTAGATAAAGATATAAAGAATAGAAAGTAAAGCTTTGGAAAGACATGTAACAAGCATAGGCTCCCCCTACATGTATGCAATCATGTGAATATGGAATATAGAAGCATGTGAGAGCATAACCATGATAGAGCAGGCAATGTGTTACATGTATCTTGGCCATATGCATCAGAGCAAAGAATATTAAAGAAAATACCTTCATGCCCACGAGTCCTTCTTGCAAACAGTATGTACATCAGCAAGAATTCCTCATACACATGGTTGTGATGCATATACTTACCTTGTAGTCTCGAGTTGGCTTAGGATGGAATGAACCTGCGTAAACAAGGTTAGATAACACATGTACATCTACTAGCCAGAGCAAATAGAAGAAACCACAAGAATACCAAGACTGGGATGACATGTAGAGAGTGAGTACTAAGTACCACATTTGATTAGACATGTCCCCAAGAGTAAAGATATGCAATGAATTTAAATGATTTCTTTCCCTTAGATGTCTTGTTCCCCCTGAATCTAGCATGGGATACTAGGAGAAGATAGGGAACAGAAAATCAGAGCTGAAGGATATAATTGAACAGAGCTAATGCAAATAAGCACATATGAACATGTCTTTCCCCTCAAGAAGACATGTGGCATCTCTCCTCTTGAACACCAAACATCTGGGATCCTTGAGAAATACTTTCTACTTGAGTATTCTCTCCCCCTGGAGATCTCTTTCTCCCCCTGTGGAAGTAATGCTCTCTCCCTTTTGGAAGTGATAAGCTTTGATGTGATCTCTCTCTCCCCCTTTGACATCAATTTCCAAGAAGGGTTTGATCCTTGAGTCACAGCACAAAGCATTTATATAAATGTGATGCTTGTAGAGGACAAGATTCATTGAGTGGAGCTGGATCAGAAGAAACACAGAATACGTGGCAAACTATTTTTCCTCTTGTGAAATCGGTGGCACCGAGTGGTATGCTTCGGTTGTACCAAAAGGATTCAGTTGGACCGAAAACAACAAATCGGTGAAACCGAGTTCATCACAGAGAAAACACTTGTCACCTCAGCTCACTAGACTAGTAAGATCCCACAAAGATTTGCAAGGAATTTACTGAATGATATGCAATGAATTGGATGCAGAAAATGCAGAGCAAACAGAAAGAAATCTAGATGAAGTTTTTTTTGAAAGGGGAAACAAATATGCATGAGATAAATGCAAAAACATAGAAAAGAACACAAGAGAACTTCATCTACAGATGGTCGGCGACAAAGTTACCTATGTTAGAGTATATTGACTTAGGAGTCAAGTGAGATCACTTGATCATAGGTCATACTCATCGTTTAAGCTCAAAATGGGGTTGCCATTTTTCGTTTAAGCATCTTGATGTATTCACATCTTGTCGAGTTGCTTTAGCTCTTGACTTGGAGTAAAGCTTCTCTAAGATGGAATAACATACCTTGGTTGGTGGTGTTGAACATGTAGTTGAACTTGTGTGGGTTGCTCAAGGTTGATGTAGCTCATCAAGAATTGGGAGCACCACTTGGAATTTGAGTCCATCTACCTATATGGGTTAGTTCTTGCAAGGAAGAGCACTTGTGTAGCCAAAAATGACAATCATGAAGCTCAACATAGAATTTGTCAAAGGATATGTTTGAATGGTTCCGTGATTCCTTGTCTTCAACCACCATAGTGTAGAAACTTGGTGATGTAGAGATTGCCCAAGATGTGAGTAGATTACAATCTCATGGAATTTGATTCAACCAAGTACCTACATGGGTTATATAACATGCAAGATGCAAATATATCCAAGACATAAGATCTTCATCATAAGAGAAATATCAAGGATTAGTCATAAGCTCATGTCTTGCATGTGTCCATGGAGTTTGTACTCCAAGTTTGAAGCATCTATGATGTTCAATTCTCCTCTCAACCTGCAAAACACTTTCTCATCAAGAGGTTTAGTGAATATATCCGCTAATTGCTTTTCGGTGCGAACCTGCTTAAGATTAATGTCACCCTTAGCAACATGATCTCGAATGAAATGATGACGAACTTCAGTATGCTTAGTTCGAGAATGTTGTACGAGATTATGACCAATTTTGATAGCACTTTCATTGTCACAAATCAATGGAACATGTTTCACATATATCCCATAATCTTTAAGAGTTTGGGTCATCCAAAGTAATTGAGCACAACATGAACCAACGGCAATGTATTCCGCTTCGGCGGTGGATAAGGATACGGAGTTTTGTTTCTTGGAGGACCAAGACACAAGAGATCTACCAAGAAATTGATAAGTACACGAAGTGGACTTTCTATCAACCTTATCTCCGGCATAGTCCGAGTCGGAGTAGCCAACAAGATGGAAAGAGGCCCTCTTAGGATACCAAATGCCAAAATTTGGTGTATGGATTAAGTATCTCACTATCCTTTTCACGACCTTAAGATGACATTCTTTAGGAGCAACTTGATATCGTGCACACATGCACACACTTAGCATGATATCGGGACGTGAAGCACATAGATATAGAAATGAACCAATCATAGAGCGATAAACCTTTTGATCAACCGGTTCACCATCTTTGGTAAAGTCAAGATGTCCACTAGTAGGCATGGGTCCAGTCATACCTTTGCATTCTTGCATATTGAACTTCTTGAATAGGTCCTTGGTGTACTTCGTTTGAGAAACAAAGGTACCTTCCTTAGTTTGCTTGATTTGCAAACCAAGAAAGAATTTGAGTTCACTCATCATAGACATCTCAAACTTCTCCGACATTAGCTTCCCAAACTTTTCACTAAAATGAGGGTTAGTTGAACCAAATATAATATCATCAACATGGCACACAAATAGTTCTGCATTAACCCTTTTAGTAAAAAGTGTGGAATCAATTTTCCCAATTTCAAAGCCTTTTTCAATGAGGAACTTGGTCAAGCATTTATACCACGCTCTAGGAGCTTGTTTAAGACCATAAAGGGCTTTGTGAAGTTTGTAAACATGATTTGGTTTCTTAGGATTGATAAAGCCGGGAGGTTGCTTAACATAAACTTCCTCCTCTATTTCACCATTTAGAAAAGCACTTTTAATGTCCATTTGGTACAAGGTGATATCATGGTGATTAGCATAGGCAAGTCAGATGCGAATGGACTCAAGTCTAGCAACGGGAGCGTAAGTCTCGCCATAGTCCATACCTTTGACTTGTGTGTAGCCTTGGGCGACGACACGTGCTTTGTTGCGAACTACTTGTCCATCTTCATCTTGCTTGTTGCGAAACACCCATTTGGTACCGATGATGTTGTGGTTGTTGTCAGGCTTCTCAACCAATGTCCAAACTTGGTTCCTCTCAAAGTTGTGTAGCTCTTCATGCATAGCATTTATCCAATCCGGATCTTCCAATGCTTCTTCAACCTTCATAGGTTCAATGCTAGAGATGAAAGAATAGTTTTCACAAAAGTTAGCTAAATGAGTTTTAGAGCGAGTGATTCTCCCGGTTTGAATATCATTGTAGATTTGCTCGACGGGATGGTCTTTAGCAATTCTTGCTCGAACTCGTGAAAGCTTTTGCTTGGTTCTTGGTTGAACTTCTTCTTCATCTTGTTCTTCTTCTTGGCCTTCTTCATTGTTGGCATTGTCGTTCTCTTATCGTGGTGGAGAAGGAGGTTGTTGACATTCATCTTGATGCACTTCCTCGTTTTCTTCATCTTGGTGTGTCCCACTTGTGGATGCTTCCGTATCAACTCTTGGTTCACCTTGTCGTGAAGTAGAAGCTTCCACTTGGACGGACGAGGTACTCTCCTTCACCTCTGTTGGACGGACCTTGCCAATAGACAAGTCTTGGATTGCTTTCAAAGGATCTTTGTCTCCTACATCAATTGGCAATTGCTCTACTTGCAAGCCGTTAGATTCATCAAACTTCACATCTACCGTCTCTTCAACCTTTCGGGTGAAATTGTTGTAGACACAGTAAGTGTGAGAGTTTGAGCCATAACCTAGTAGGAAACCTTCATGAGACTTAGCAGCAAATTTAGAACGATGATGCTTATCAAGAATGTAGAACTTTGAGCCGAATACTCGAAAGTATCCAACTTGGGGTTTGTTACCGATGAGGAGCTCGTATGCCGTCTTGCCGAGTAGCTTGTGAAGATACAAGCGATTTGTTGCATGACAAGCTGTCTCAACCGCTTCTGCCCAAAAGTGCTTCGGTGTCTTGTACTCATCAAGCATCGTTCTCGCCATTTCGATGAGCGTCCGGTTCTTCCTCTCAACAACTCCATTTTGTTGAGGTGTGTACGTAGCCGAGAACTTGTGTGAAATCCCTTCTTCATCAAGAAAGGTGTCCATGTTTGCGTTCTTGAACTCCGTTCCGTTGTCGCTGCGAACCTTCTTGATCTTCACTTCAAACTGATTTTGAGCCTTCCTGGCGAAGTTTTTGAAGATCTTTTGGACCTGCGATTTATCATCGAGAAAGAACACCCACGTAAATCTCGAAAAATCATCAACTATAACTAGACCAAAAAAATTTCCACCGAGACTCTTGTAAGCGTTGGGACCAAAAAGATCCATGTGAAGTAGCTCAAGTGGCCTCCTTGTGGTCATGATGTTTTTCACGGGATGCCTTCCTCCAACCCGTTTACCTGCTTGACAAGCACTGCAAAGTCTATTCTTATCAAATATGACATCGTTAACACCAAGGATATGATTCCCATTAATAAGCTTGTCAAGGTTTCTCATGCCAACGTGACCTAGTCGTCTATGCCATAACCAACCTTTTGAGGATTTAGCAATGAAGCAAGTTTTAGGTTGATCCTTTTTAGAGAAATCAACAATGTAAAGATCACCTCTACATATACCGGTAAAGACCATTTTATGATTGTCTCGACGAAACACTTGGCAATCTACTTCAGTAAATAGGACATTGAAACCGAAATCAGCAAGTCTAGATACTGAAAGAAAGTTGTAGCCAAGAGATTCAACAAGCATAACATTATGAATGGAGCTATCATGTGATATGGCCACCTTACCGAGGCCAACCACCTTACCCTTTGAGTTGTCACCGAAAGTGAACATACTTTTGAGGACCATCATTTTCAGCAAGCTCACGAAACATGTCTTTATCTCCGGTCATATGATCGGTACATCCACTGTCAAGAACCCATTCCTTTCCTCCTGACATATATCCCCGAAGATTTGCCATAAGACCAAAATGTTTCATTGCATTGTCAAGATCGAAGTCACTATCATCATCCTCATCATAGTATCCATGTTCAACATCGTCATGTGGTGGATCAAGTCCTAGAGAGGGTAATTCGTTAGAGTGAGTTTGACAATGATCTTGCTTATGAATTCTTATAGCTTTGGAAATAATATCACTAATAATTCCAACATCTCCTTTGGCACGCATAAGGTTTGTAAGCTCAAATAGACGATCACCAAACATAGGATCACTAGTATTCATCTTACTTAAGGCAATAGACTTATGGAGAATTTCATCTAGATTTTTCAAGGAATAATTTTGAAAGCGTTCCTCAAGAAATTTACATATAGTGTAGGAACACTCAAGAGTAGGCAAGTTTCTAATTAAGTTTCTAGGCAAGCCTCTAGTGATAATATTAACAGTTCTAAGATTCCTAATCATGTCAATTGACTCATCAAGAGTAGGATGCATAGGATTAACATGAGGTGCACAAGGGCTAGCAATGTACTTGTTCAAATGATATTGATTGAAAATTACAAGCATCTCATTTTTCAACTCATGAAAATACTCTCCATCAAGTATAGGCACTCTATGTCTAAGACTCCCCAAAGTAGACTCATCCATCTTCCTCCAATGGTGATTAAACCAAGGAAATGGAGACCAAAGCTATGATACCACTTGTAGGACCTTGAGAAGAGGTGTCTAGAGGGGGGGTGATTAGACACTAAGTATCAAAGTTGCAGTTTTTAACTTCTTTAAGTTTAAGTGCAGTTTAGGCACAAGTTTAACATTCACAATACATAACAAGTAAGCATGCAAACAGTATATGAGCAGCGGAAAGTAAAGCATGCAACTTGCAAGAATGTAAAGGGAAGGGTTTTGGAGGATTCAAACGTAATTGGAGACACGGATGTTTTTGTCGTGGTTCCGATAGGTGTTACTATCGTACATCCACATTGATGGAGACTTCAACCCACAAAGGGTAACGGTTGCGCGAGTCCACAGAGGGCTCCACCCACGAAGGGTCCACGAAGAAGCAACCTTGTCTATCCCACCATGGCCGTCACCCATGAAGGACTTTCCTCACTAGCGGTAGATCTTCACAAAGTAGGTGATCTCCTTGCCCTTACAAACTCCTTGGTTCAACTCCACAATCTTGTCGGAGGCTCCCAAGTGACACCTAGCCAATCTAGGAGACACCACTCTCCAAGAAGTAACAAATGGTGTGTTGGTGATGAACTCCTTGCTCTTGTGCTTCAAATGATAGTCTCCCCAACACTCAACTCTCTATCATAGGATTTGGATCTGGTGGAAAGAAGATTTGAGTGGAAAGCAACTTGGGGAAGGCTAGAGATCCAGATTCATATGGTAGGAATGGAATATCTTGGCCTCAACACATGAGTAGGTAGTTCTCTCTCAGAACTGGTAAGTTGGAAGTGTAGGTTTGTTCTGATGGCTCTCTCCATGAATGAAGAGGAGGTGGAGGGGTATATATAGCCTCCACACAAAATCTAACCGTTACACACAATTTACCAAACTCGGTGGGACCGAATCAACAAACTCGGTCGGACCGATTTAGTAAATCTAGTGACCGTTAGGGTTTTTGGTGGGACCGACATGCAACTCGGTAGGACCGATATGGTTAGGGTTAGGGCATAACATAATCTCGGTGAGACCGATTACACAAACTCGGTGAGACCGATTTTGGTAATTAGCTAACCAGAGAGTTGGTCAGGCAAACTCGGTGGGACCGATTACTCAAACTCGGTGGGACCGATTTTGGTAATAAGTTAACCAGAGAGTTTGCATTGTAATCTCGGTAGTACCGATTGCTCAAACTCGGTGAGACCGATTTTGGTAATGGACATACACAGAGAGATTACAATCCCATCTCGGTGAGACCGAGATCCCTATCGGTGCAACCGGTTTGTCTAGGGTTTGTGGCAGTGGCTAAGACATTTGAACTCGGTGGCGCCGGATAGAAAGAATCGGTGGAGCCGAGTTTGACTTTAGGTTTAGGTCATACGTGTGGAAGTGGGAAAGTAGTTGAGGGTTTTGGAGCATATCACTAAGCACTGTGGAGCAAGAAACTCATTAAGCAACACCTCATCCCTTCTTGATAGTATTGGCTTTTCCTATAGACTCAATGTGATCTTGGATCACTAAAATATAAAATGAAGATTCTTGAGCTTGAAGCTTAAACCAATCCTTTGTCCTTAGCATCTTGAAGGAGTTCCCACATCCTTTAGTCCATGCCACTCCATTGTTGAACTTATCTGAAACATACTAGATAAAAGTGTTAGTCCAACAAGAGATATGTTCACATTAATTACCAAAACCACCTAGGGAGCACTTGTGCTTTCACCTTCACATGCTATCATCAAATCAAGATGGCAGTGGAAGATGTAGAGAAGACGGCCTTTCTGACTCCGTGTGGGGTGTATTATTACACCTGCATGCCATTTGGGTTACGCAATGTCGGAGCAACCTTCCAGCGGTTGATGCACATCACTTTGGGAAAGCAGCTTGGAAGAAACGTAGAGGCCTAAGTCGATTATATAGTGGTCAAGTCCCGGGAGGCAAGAACCCTTATTGGAGATCTGGAGGAGATGTTCGCCAACCTGTGTGAAGTGAAGCTGCAGCTTAATCCTGAGAAGTGCATATACGGTGTCCCATCAGGCAAGCTATTGGGGTTCCTGGTGTCACATAGAGGAATTGAGGCCAACCCGGAGAAGGTCAACGCAATAGAAAGGATGAGCCCGCCTCAAACTCTCAAGGATATGCAGAAGCTGGCAGGCTGTGGGACCTCGCTTGGGCGCTTCATCTCCAAGCTAGGCGAGCGCGCCCTCCCATTCTTCAAGATGATGAAGAGGAAGAGTCTCTTCGAATGGACTCCGAAGGCTGACGCGGCTTTCCAAGACCTCAAGAAGTACCTCAACAACCTACCGGTGATGGTGGCCCATCGCCCGCTCAAGCCTCTGGTGCTCTATTTGGCCGCCACACCACACTCAGCCAGCGCAGCGCTGGTGGCGGTCCATGAGGAACATGGAGCAAAGGGTGTGCGGCACGGGGCGGCACACCCATCTAAGGCGTCATGACCTTAGGATAGTAAGCCTGAGGCCACCGATCCACCATCAGGAGATGAGGCTCCTGAGGTCGGGGCCCCTGAAGCAACATAAGACGGGACTCCTGAGGCTTCACCACTTAGAGGAACAAGACCTGGCGGACAGTTCCTCCCACGTAGAGCACCCTGTTTACTTTGTCAGCACCATACTGCATGACACGTGGGTGTGTTACCCCATGCCGCAGAAGCTCCTCCTTGCACTCCTCATTTCTTCCAAGAAGTTGCGCCACTACTTCCAAGGCCACACTATCAAGGTCGTCTCAACCTACCCGCTGGAGAGGGTGCTCCAAAGCCCCAATGCTGCAGGAAGGGTTGCCGAATCGAACATCGAATTGTAGGCGTTTTAGCTTGAGTTTTGCACCACCCGAGTCATCAACCCTCGCTGACTTTATGGTTGAATGGACTGACACACCAAGTCAAGAGGTGGGCGAGGACCGCTCCCTCACCCAAGGAGACAAAGCTCCTGATGGTTGGGTCATGCACTTCGATGGTGAGTTCGCACGTCAGGGCGCGGGGGCTGGAGTTGTTCTCATCTTGCCCACCCAAGACAAGCTCTACTATGCCGTGCAGCTCTGCTTCTAGCATAGCGAGAAGGTCTCCAACAACATCATCGAATTTATGGGCCTGATCGCCGGGCTCAGGGCCGCGGTTGCCCTGGGGGTCAGGCGCCTCACCATGAGGGGCGACTCCCAGCTCCTCATCAACTTCTCCAACAAGGAGTAGAAGCCGGAGGACGAGCACATGGAGGCATACCTCAAGGAGATTCGCAAAATTGAGAAGCAATTCTTGGGTTTGAAACTACAACACATGCTACGAGGCACAAACAAGGAGGTGGACGACATTGCCAAGAGGGCGTCCCGGCGCCTCCCCCAGGAGCCTGGCGTCTTTGAGGAGCGGCTCTTTAGGCCATCAGCAGTTCCCCCCGTTGCTAATCTAGCGCTACCTCGGGAGGAGCTGCCACGACACCTACCACGGGCGCCCCGGCTTGTGGTCCAGCCTTAGGGGCCCGCCTGCTCCTCGCGCTTGAGCCTCAGGAGGGGTGCTGGACCGAGGAATTCAAGGTGTACCTGCTTCAGGGCACCCTGCCGGAGAAGGAAGAGGATGCAGAGCGGGTGGTCCGCCAGGCTATCGCATACTGCATCCAGGACGGTGAGCTCTACCGAAGGCACCCGAACGACGTCTCCCTGCAGTGCATCACCAAGGAGCAGGGGTGCGAGCTACTGGCTAACATTCACGATGGGTATTGTGGGCATCACTCTTCGTCACGCACCCTCATGGGAAAGGCATTTCACATCGGGTTCTACTGGCCCACAGCGGTCAACGACGCCATTGAATTGGTAAGATCTTGTGAGGCCTGTGAATTCCATGTTAAGCAGATCCATCAGCCTGCTCAGGGCCTCCAGACCATCCCGCTCTCGTGGCCATGCATGCTTTGGGAGGTTGGACATCTTGGGCCCATTTCCTCAAGCGCCCGGGGGTTGTCGGTACCTTACATCGTCATCGACAAGTTCACCAAGTGGGCGGAGGTGGAAGCTGTCTGCACCATCTCGGCTGGTTCTGCAGTCAAGTTCATCAAGGGCCTCGTAAGCCTCTTTGGGGTGCCCAACCGCATCATCACCCACAACGGCTCCCAGTTCACGAGCAACCTCTTTAAAACATATTGTGCTAACCTTGGAACGCAGATATGCTATGCTTCGGTGATGCACCCGCGGAGCAATGTCCAGGCCGAGCGCACCAACGCGGAGGTCTTGAGGGGCCTCTAGGCAAGGAGCTTCAAGAAAAATCTCGAGACCTACGGCAGAGACTGGCTTAACGAGCTTCCGTTCGTGCTGTGGTCCATCCGCACCACCGCAACCAAGCCTACAGGCGAGACCCCTTTCTTCCTCGTCTACAGAGCCGAGGCAGACCTCTCTCACGAGGTCAGGCATCACGCCCCGCACGTTCTGGCATTCGACGAGGCGCGTCAGGACATCGCATGGGAGATGGACCTCGTGTTGGGGGAGGAACGTTGTCGCCAGGCCTCGCTTCGAGCTGCGAGGTACCAGCAGGTGCTGCGGCGGTACCACTGCCGGAACATCCGTTCCAGGACCCTCGAGGCGGGTGCCCTTGTCCTGAGGCGGGTGTTCTCCAGCGAAGGGCTTCACAAGATCTCCCCATGTGGGAGGCCCCGTGTAGGATCACACGTGTCTGCATGCCTGGCGCCGTGCACCTGGAGACGCAGGACGGGGTCCCATCTAGAATGCCTATAACATCCAGCACCTCTAAAAGATCTACCCATAAAGAAGGCTCCGCGCCTGTGAAGGTCTCCGCTCGTGACACTCTCACGTAATAATGAGTTAGGGTTGTACATGCCCCGGAGTCTCCTGGGAATCGCACTTGGGCCTCATGGGGGCTCCATCCCACGTCCTAGTGGCAGCACTTAGCTCCACGCTGGTGAGAAGACTAGTATAGGTGCTGGACGCGGTTGTTCTTTTGCTTGCTTTTTTTATCTGATTTGCGACTTCTTGAATAGAATTTGGAGTTTCAGCGTCTCTTTCTTGGGGTTGGGAATCTCTCTTCTTGCCTAGTTCATTTCTCTCAGGCTTTGCCTCAGGAGGAGTGGCAGTTGCCAGTCGCTCCTCCTCGCGCGTCCTGCGCGCGGGGGCAGGGCAGGTGTGCGTGCTTCGGGTTGGCCCGTGAGCACACCTCATTGAAGTCTCAGTCCCTGGTCCTGTGGTATATCTGTCCTCGCGTAACGCTCTTGAGTGAGCTCACGGGCAATGCGCCTTCGGGGCCTCCCAGTCCTACAGCTATGGGAGCCCCTTCCTGAAGCCTGGCGACCACAGGGGCATTCCTCGAAGGACCGCTCCCGCGGCGTCGAATTTTATCACAGGAGCTCTAAGATAAGTTATCCCAACGACACTCAATAGCAACATAAGCATCAGGAGGAAGCATAGAAATAATAACTTAACGACACAAGTGCCATAATCCATTACACGCCCTGGCAGGGCCTCCTTCTTTCTTGCAACAAAAAAATGAAGCAAAAGCAGGTGCACGTCGATGTCGGCTCTTGAGGTCCGGCTCCAGCAGCACCAGGGCTCACTCATAGCCCTCCTCCCGCTTCCCTGGGGCGTGGCAACGACGCAGCTCATCTCCCCTCCCGGTCCGGGCCCGGCAGTGCAGCGGCTCATCGGAGTCATTGTCGCTGGAGCTTTCTGCGGAGGACAAGCCACCGCTGTTGGAGGCGGCACGACCTTCACCAAGGGCGAGGTCATCACCAGCAACGCCGCCACCCCTTCGTCCACCATCATCGTTGTCGTCGTGATCGCTGTCGCTCTCCGGGCAGCACCCAACACGCGGGCCATCCTCCTTGAAGATCCTCACGTAGAGGGTCGTGACGCCGTCGTACCAGAAGTGGAGGGTGCACCTCCCACACAGGCCCCGTGTGCAGGCAAACAACTGCCACCCGCGATTCAGGAACACGTTGCTGGCGGCCGTGACCTCGGCCTCCACACACGATGTCTTGCTACAGTAGTCGATGGCCTGAAGCCAGAAGCCACCAGTTCCCCCGGCTGGCAACACGACAGCGAAGAAGCATGGGAGCTGGAGTGAGGCCCCTGCACGCTTCTCCACCCACACCATGAACTCCGAGGAAGAGTCGGCTGAGTCGGATCGAGGCCGTGGTGGCCGGATGGCTGCCGCGCGCCTCGCCTCCTCACAGCGGCTCCCCTGACCACAGCGGCTCTCACCACAAGAAGACGCGCCCACAAGGCCGCCGGAGGCAGCGCCAGCCTTGGAGAGTGGGCGCCCATGCCCACGGTGCTTTTTTTTGTCCAACTTGATCTATTTATCTTACAATGGGAAGAGGTGCTTTGTGATAGGTTCGATCTTACGGTGCTTGATCCCAGTGACAGAAGGGGAACTAACACTTATGTATCGTTGCTATTAAGGATAACAAGATGGGGTCTATTTCTACATAAATAGATCTTGTCTACATCATATCATCGTTCTTATTGCATTACTCCATTTTCCATGAATTTATTACACTAGAAGCATGCTGGATAGTGGTCGATGTGTGGAGTAATAGTAGTAGATGCAGGCAGGAGTCGGTCTACTAATCTTGGACGTGATGCCTATATAATGATCATTGCCTGGATATCATCATGGGTATTTGAAGTTCTGTCAATTGCCCAACAGTAATTTATTTTCCCACCATATACTATTTTTGTCGAGAGAAGCCGCTAGTGAAACCTACGGCCCCCGGGTCTTTTCTTTAATATATTTGCCTTAGCGATCTATTTTTATTTTCTTTTATTTTCAGATCTATTAATCCAAAAATACAAAAATACCTTGCTGCAATTTTTATTAATTTATTTTATCTCGCGTTCCCGTGAGATCTATTTATCCAATCTACTACAATTTTACCTATCTTTTTACCAGTGAGGGATTGACAACTCCTCTCTTACGTTGGGTTGCAAGTATTTGTTCTTTGTGTGTAGGAGTTGTTTACGTGGTGTTGCGTGGTTCTCCTACTGGTTCGATAACCCTGGTCTCATCACTTAGGGAAATACCTACCGTTGCTGTGCTGCATCATCCCTTCCTCTTTGGGGAAATACCGACGTTGTTCAAGCAAACATCAGGAAGCTAACAAGATATGCATCCTCTCCATGTGGTATGGCCTTCCACTTCCATTGTGTCTGTACCGGAGATCTCCTTGCAATCCAACTCTCAAGAACAGAAGCAAGTACCATAACACCGCTAACTTAGACACAAGCAATGGTTGACTGGGCCGGTGCCAAATGATCCTTCACAAAACAATCAGGAAATTGAGCAAAATATGTCTCTTCGGCAACTAACCCTAAAACAAAAGCATTGGGTTTAGGGAGTTTCAGAACATGACATCACAATGTTTGATGAGCAATCTTGTCACAAATGTAACAGTAATGTTGAACTTGCAATCTTTTGCAGGGTGTGTATCTACTGCACACTTCCAACAACGAACCCCTTTCGTTGTTTTTCCATTGGTTATGGAAGGACCCTTGCTCATTAGCAGCCATGGTCGTGGAAACATCAAAGAGAGGAACTTGGCCTTGACCATGCGGTGCTAGCGGCTGCTGTGAAACTTGTGCTATCTATTGCTGCATCCCGAATTGCTGATATGACCCTTGTTGTTGTGGTTGCAACTGCGGTCGCATAACAAGCTGGTTTGGAAACTATTGCTGAACATTCACCTGTTGCTGCTGCTACTAATAATGTTATCCTTGTTGCAAATTACCAACGAACTGTGGCTGTTGAGAGTGCTGCTTTGATACGTCTCCGTCGTATCTACTTTTGCTAACACTTTTAATCTTGTTTTGGACTCTAATTTGCATGATTTGAATGAAACTAACCCGGACTGACGCTGTTTTCAGCAGAACAACCATGGTGTTGTTTTTGTGTAGAAATTAAATTTCTTGGATTGGAACAGATCTTTTTGGAGACTTATTTCAGAATAAATAAAAAATATTGGGGCCAAGAACCATCGGAGGGGGTGCCCTCGCTGGGGACGATACTCCAGGGCAGGCCACCCCCTCTAGGCGCGCCCTGGTGGGTTGTGCCCACCTGGTGGCCCCTCTGACCCTAATTCTGACGCTATAAAATCCTATTTTTGGAGAAAAACTAGGAGAGGAAGTTTCATCGTGTTTCACCATATGGAGCCGCCGCCACCTCCTATTGTTCATCAGGAGGCCAGATCTGGAGCTCGTCTCGGGCTCCGGAGAGGGGAATCTTTGGTCTTCATCATCACCAACCCTCCTTCATCGCCAACTCCATGATGCTCCCCATCGAGAGTGAGTAATTCCTTCATTGGCTCGCTGGTCGATGAGGAGTTGGATGAGATTCATCACGTAATCGAGTTAGTTTTGTTAGGGCTTGATGCCTAGTATCCACTATGTTCTAAGATTGATGTTGTTATGACTTTGCCATGCTTCATGCTTGTCACTCTGGCCCGAGTGCCATGATTTCAGATATGAACCGTTTATGTTTTCACCATTATATATATGTTCTAGATCCGATCTTGCAAGTCATATTAACCTATTACGTGTTATGATCTGTAAACCCCAGGGTGAAAGTAATTGGGATACTTTCCAGTGATGGTCGTAGTTTGAGGAGTTCATGTATTCACTATGTATTAATGCTTTGTTCCGGTCCTCTATTAAAATGAGGTCTTAATATCCGTTAGTTTCCTTATGGACCCGCTTCCATGGGAGGGTAGGACAAATGATGTCATACAAGTTCTTTTCCATAAGCACGTATGACTATTTACGAAATACATGGATACATTATATTTAGGGATATTTACATATATGCCCCTAACTTGATCCCACTACTCAGATTTACCCCTAATTTCGGAGGGTGCTCAAATTTTCCCCTCTGCCGTTAGTTGCCCTTATAGAAATGCCCTTTTGCGTCGTTACCGTCCGGTCAAAGGGCGTCAAAGGGCTTTGACCGTCTCAAAAAAAAGCAACAAAAAAATAAAAAATTTTGAATTTTTGTGGGATCGAGGATACTCAAGTGCGCATGGTGCGTGCAATTTTTCATGTTGTTTGGACACTCTAGGAGGTCATGGCAAAGGAAAAACAGTAAATATGTATGCCCGTGAATAGTAAATTCAAAAAAATAGCAAGAAAATTCAAAAAAATATGAAATTTTTTGGCATCGAAGATGCTCGGCTGCGCAAGGTGTGTGGAAAATTTTGTTGTGTTTGGACTTTGCAGGAGCTCATGGAGAAAAAAACAAAATATGGCTCGCAATTTTTTTTTGAAAAAATACACTATTTTGTTTTTTTGCTAGAGCTCCTCGCATGCCATTTGATCACAAAATTTTGCACACACCTTGCGCAACCGATCATCTTGGATGCCAAAAAAATTCATATATTTTCTGAAATTTCTTGCTATTTTATTTGAATTTACTATTCACAGGCGTACAGATTTATTGTTTTCTTTTGGCATGATCTCCTGGTATGTCTAAACATCACGAAAATTTGCACGTACCTTGCGCACCTAACTATCTTTGATCCCACAAAGTTTTAGGTTTTTTTAATTTTTTTGCTATTTTTTCGAGGCAGTCAAAGCCCTTTGACCGGACAGTAACGACGCAGAAGGGAATTTCTATAAGGACACCTAACGGCATAGGGGAAAATTTGAGCACCCTTAGGAATTAGGGGCAAATCTGAGTAGTGGGATCAAGTTAGGGGCACAAATGTAAATGGCCCTTATATTTGTGAACTGGAGCTAGTTCTGTATCATTCTAGGTTATTACTTTTATACGATGAATATCATCCAATGCTTTCACCGATCCAATGCCTATGAGTTTTCCACATATTGCTCTTGCTAAGTTACTATTGCTATTGCTACTGTTACAACTGATACAAAACTGCTACTACTGTTACCGTTACCACTATTATTGTTACTGCTGCTATCAAACTATCATATTACTGTGCTACTGATCACCTTGCTGCCGATATTTAATCTCCATGTGTGGTTGAATTTACAACTCAATTCCTAATACTTACAAATATTCTTTGGCCCGCCTTGTGTCGAATGTACAAATTTGGGTTGAATACTCTACCCACGAGAACTGTTGCAATCCCCTATACTTGTGGGTTATGAAGACCTTTTTCTAGCACCGTTGTCGGGGAGCATAGCTATATTTGTTGAGTCACATGGGAATTATATCTATTTATCACTAAGAAGAATCTGAAAGATACAAGAACCAAGATTTTTCCCTCTAAGGTGAGGGGAGGTAAAGGAACTGCCATCTAGCTCTTTACTTGATCCATATTTTGTTTTGAGTAAACTTGCAACACCACCACATGCTATTAATCCTGATATGTTGCAACTTATTGATGATGCTACTTCTTTTATGAGTGATGCTTATGATGATGCTAGTACCTTGCTTGATGATAATGTGCCACTAGGTGAATTTTTGATGAACAAATTGCTAGAGCCAAAGATATTGAGAATGCTGAAACTGATGAAATTATTGAAATAGATGAAGTTCTTGAAACTGAAATTCCTGAAACACCTATTAGACCTAGCTCTCCTAATTTTGAAATTCCTAAGATACCTGAGGGTTATGTTATGGATCAGGAGATAGCTAGAGATTTTATTGCTTACAATGATAGAGATGATCTTAAGAAACTGTTAGTCAAGTTGAAAGAAAAATGTTTGAATGCTAGAATGAAATATGATCCTAAGTTTGCTACTTCACCTATATTTGTTACTGATAAGGATTATGAATACTCTATCAACCCAGAGTCAATTACTTTGGTTGAATTTGATCCTTTCCATGGCTATGAAACTGAAACTGTTGTGGCACATCTTACAAAGTTGAATGATATAGCCACCCATTTTGCTCATGATGAGAAAATCACTACTATTATATCCTCAAATTATTTTAGTTCTCATTAAAGGGTGATGCTAAGATTTGGTACAATACTCTTACTCCTGGTTGTATGCGTAGTCCCTAGTATATGATTTACTACTTCTCTGAAAAATATTTTCCTGCTCATAAGAAACAAGCTGCCTTACAAGAAATAGTTAACTTCGTGCAAATTGAAGAAGAGAGTCTCCCATAAGCTTGGGGAGGATTATCCATTTTCTTAGTGCTTTGCCTGATCATCCTCTTAAGAAAAATGAAATACTTCATATATTCTGTAATGGGCTAACTGATGTTTCTAGGGACTTCCTAGATAGTTGTGCTGGTTGTGTTTTCAGGGAACAAACTATTGAACAAGCTGAGGATATATTGAACAATATATTGAAAAATTTATGATGATTGGACTCTTCCTGAACCACCGCCTAAACCCACTCCGAAGAAGAGGGGTGTCTTATTTCTCAGTCCTAAAGATATGCAAGAGGCAAAGGAATGTATGAAGGAAAAAGGTATTAAAGCTCAAGATGTTAAAAATTTGCCTCCTATTGAATAAATACATCGACTTGATACACCACCTCCATAGGTGGCAGAGGTAAATTCATTCATAAAGTTTGATGAAAGTGACATCCCTTACAATAAACAACCTAGTCAATGACTATATGAATTTGACAGGTACATCATCAAACAAGATCACTTCAATGCAAATTTTATGAAACAGTTGAAATACAACTCTGATATGATTGCTCGCTTGAGTGACTTGTTATTTAGAAACACTAATGATGTTAGAGGTGTAGGAAAACATGCTTCTATGGTTCAAACCCAGCTAGAAGAAGTTACTAAATCTTAAAGAGAATTCCTTAGTGAAATGGAGAATAATATAAATGATTTTCCTGTTAGACATGCAACTTGGGGGGGGGGGGAAATGACCCAGTAACCACTTTATCCTGAGGGACACCCTAAAAGAATTAAACAAGACTCTCAAAGAAGTAACCCTGATGCACCTGCTCTTCTAAAAGGAAGAAGAGAAATAGAAATAATAGGGCTTTGCATACTTCTAGTGAACCTAAAATAGAAAAACCTCCCGAAGATAATAATGACATCTCTATCTTAGATGCCGAAACTCAATCTGGTAATGAACATTCACCCAGTGATAATGAAATACATAATGATGATGTTCATGAAGACACTCAACCAAACAATGAGAAAGAACCAGATAATGATGTTGAGATAGAACCTGCTATTGATCTTGATAACCCACAACCTAAGAATCAAAGATATGATAAAAGAGCCTTTGTTGCTAGAAAACATGGTAAAGAAAGAGAACCATGGGTTCAAAAACACATGCCCTTTCCACCTAAACTAACCAAGAAAAAATATGATGAAGAATTTGAATGCTTTGCTGAAATGCTTAGGCCAGTCATTTTGCGTACCCGCTTGACTGATATTTTAGTGATGGCCCCTTATGCAAAATATATGAAAGACATCATGACTAATAAGAGAAAGATACCTGAAGCTGAATTCTCCACCATGCTTGCTAATTATTCTTTCAAGGATGGAGTACCTAAAAACTTGGTGATCGAGGAATACCAACTATACCTTGCTCCACCAAAAGAAATTATGTTAAAACTACTTTGTGTTATTTAGGAGCTGGTGTTGGTATTATGCCCTTCTCTTTATATAAAATACTTGACTTGAATAAACTCACACCTATGGAAATATCTTTGCAAATGCTGACAAATCAACTGCCATACCTATTGGTATTTGTGAGGATGTGTCCGTTGTGGTTGCAAATGTTACTATCTTAACATACTTTGTTATACTTGAGATGCCCGACGACAACAACATGTCGATTATCCTTGGTAGACCCTTTTTGAATACTGTAGGGGCTGTTATTGATTGCAATAAAAGCATGGTCACTTTTCATACAAATGGTAATGAGCATACAGTGCACTTTCCAAAGAAACAATTCCATGTCAATGGTATTAATGTTATTGTAAAGACTTCGAGAATTACTATTGGAAGTTTTCAACTCCCTTTACATAATTCCAAAGAGAAATATGATATACTTATTGTTGAGGATGAGCATATCCCCATCGAGGTGACTCAGTGTTTTACAAAAGTTCTTCGGTTTCATGCTAACCGAAAATGGTTGTTAATAAGACTTGATCAATTTTTGAGAGGTATGAAGTAGATGAATTTAGTAGGCATAAACTTTTGCTCCTACTTTTTATTTTTTGTTTTTCTTAGTTAAATAAAATAAAATGCCATGATAAGTCTGTTTTCTAAAATTTTCATGCAATAAATAAGTGGTCAAAAATAAAAGTGCTGAGAATGCCCTGAAAATTTAATACTATTTTTTCTGAATATTTCTGAATTTCTAGTATAAATAACATCAGGGGGTGCCCTTGGTGACCACAATACACCAAGGCGCGCCAGCAACCCCAAGTGCACCCTGGTGGGTTCTGGCCCCCATGTGCCCCCCCCACTTATGTGTTTAGCCCATGTCATCTCTTACCTCCAAAAAAAATCACCATAGCTCTCTCTCTCCCCCCCTCTCTCTCTATCTCTCTTGTGTTCTTTCTCTTAAACCCACGGATTTTGATCTCTTTGCTCAAAGCTCCGTTTCTGAAACTGTTTTGGGGGTTTGGTACTTGCTATATGACTCCTGCATTGTTCCAATTAGTTTTTGCTTTAGTGGTTTATATTTTGAATAATTAGCTACTCTTTGTGTTGTTGTAAATGGGCTTGCATGTTGAATTGTTCTAAGTAGTTTGAATGCTTGTTATGGCCTATAGGCATCCTTAAGAGTAGTTGTTATCAATCTTGTGAGGTTTTGTTGACAAAAAAAATTTGTGTCCCAATTTTTTCAGAAATTGTTCACAAATAAAAATGCAAATCTTTAGGAGTTCTTCGACGAGGAGGTCTATGGATGCGTCATCGAGTATTGGCTCGATACGTTGGTCCCATGTTGAGCACAGTGGAAGCTCAATGTGGGATGCCCCCACTAAATCATGCCTATGCCCGTGTAACAACTTCATGGCGAGTGAATGTATCAATAAAGAATTTGAGCAATATGTTCAAAACACCGAGCTCACTCCCTTCATTGAAGATAAGTGCATACAATACATAAACGTCACTGAGACTTTTACTAAGAAAATTAAATATCATCCTCGTGTGTCTTGAGTTTCATTTAACATTTATAATCATACCTTTTCCATGCCTCTAGATGTGTTTTGCAATGCCTGCAAAATTGCATATTGGGGTTCGCTAGACAAACCGCTAAAATCTGATTATGAGTCATTCTTGATTAATCTTTGCTTCGGAGAGGATAGAGGAGTGACACAAGGTAATAAGAAGTATCAATTTCCCATCAATTGAGTACTTTGCACTCTTTAATGGCAAGTGCATTGTGGGCAAGTAAGATTGTAGCACACTATGTGCACCTGACTTGAGCCTCATACACACAGCTCTGACCGGAGTTAAACGTTATAACCTCGGAGCACTCGTTGCACGTAGATTGCAACACAACGCTTCAAATGGTCACTTTTATTGTGGGATTTATGCCTCTCGTTTAGCTAAGAAGGTTGGTGTGTCACCTTTGCCTAATGATCCCATCCTACCCACTTAGTGACTAGACATTGAGGCCATGAAACGTCATAAGTTCCTTAAGGGCACACCCACTATTTATACTTATAACCTGAGGTTCAATAAAGAACCCATTGTACCTATTGTTTTGCCTACGCCTTCTCTCTTTGATTATCACAGCAAAAGAAGATATTATGTCCTGGAGAGCGAGGATCGGACAAACAATGTGGAGGTCGAGGCTGCTCGGCAGGTTGAGGAGGTTGCACCAAGAGCCTCCATGAGCTATCGGTCAGATTATTGTCCACGGCGCGGATGGTGATTACCAAGATAGGACAAAAGCCTAAGCTTTGGGGAGTATGTATTTCCACCGGCATTATATTGAAGTTCTCACATTTCATTCCAGTTGTCGGTATCCAAACTTTTTCATTGTATTATCCGTGTTAGATTTATTTTATCTCTTTCTTCTTGTGTGTTTGAATTTTTTTAAGAAAATCCAAAAATATTTATTGCTTCTTTTCAGTTTTTATTTCTAGTTTAATTAGTTATAGTATTAAAAGAAAAACCCAAAAAGATTTCTGAATCCTTCTTTTTCTTGTTGGGAGCTTTCCCGTGTAAATAGTTTTTCTCATTTTTGTTTTTCCTTCCTTAATTTGCTTTCTTCAAGAAAAACTAAAAACTCCAAAAATATTTTAGTGTGCTTCTCTGATTTTTTTTCTTTTAATTGAGTTTTACCAAGGAGAAGACCACGATGAAAATGTTGAGTGGCTCTTTTATGCATTACTGAAGATTTAACAAAGAGCCCATATTACCTTGTCTTATCCTTTTGAATGAAATGTTTGCAAATTCCATCTTAGTCCATGGCACACTTGCACTATTATTATTTTCATATCATTTGGTTGTGCAAGTGAAAGGCAATAATGACTATATTTCATGAAGTGACTGTGGCCGAGAGAAGCGGGTATGAGCTCAACTTGTTCTGTTTTTGTAAATATGCTTAAGCTAGTATCCATGATTCAACATATTATGATCAAACATGTTTGCAATGACAATTAGAGATTATAGTTTCTCATGCCATGCTTAAGTAGCTAGGAGTGGATAATGATTTATCTTGGATGTCAACATGCATTAAAATGATTGTGATGTAGTATGATGATATGATATCCTCCTCTGAATGTTTCAAGTGGCTTGACTTGTCACATGTTCAAGCATGTAGTTGAATCAAAACCAACATAGCCTCTACGATATTTATGTTCATGGTGTTCATATCCTACTCATGATAGTGTTCAATGTTGATTATGCATAATGCATGTTCATGACCGTTTTTGCTCTCTAGTTGGCTGCTTCTCAACCTATTTGATAGCCTTTTCGTGTACTAAGAGAAAATACTGCTTGTGCATCAAAATCCTTAAACCAAAGTTTTTCTAGATGATTCCACCATATCTACCTATATGCGGTATTACCCTGTTGTTCCAAGTAAATTTGCATGTGCCACCTCTAAAAATTTCAAATGAACATCTGTTTTGTGTGTCTGGACCACTCATGGAGCGACAGGGGGCGGTCAGTATCTTCCATGCTAAGCGGGTTATTCTCATGATGAGTGTTTATTCACTTGTCCTTACACAATAGGTGTGGTAATAGGGATGCCCAGTCCTGAATTCAAAACTTGCAAATAATTAAACAAAACTCCCCCAAGATTGTTGTGGTATGGACGGTACCCACATATTCGGCTAGCTGTGGAAAGTGTTTGTTGGTGGATGGGGAGTAAACCTTTACTTTTATCGCTTGGGAAACGCCACTAATTTGTTTAGCATGGAAGATATGGATAACTCTTGGTCGTAACATTGACAGGAAGTGTGCACCTCCCTAAATTATATTTATGTTTGTCTTAAAGCTGTCAGGTTTGGCACCTCTGCAAATCCCTGCTTCCCTATGCGAAGGGACTATCTATTTAATTTTATGTTGAGTCATCACCTTCTCAAATAAGGGCCAGACCTGAGAGAACTATTGTCATCCTCATGCATTGTGCATAGTTAATGTTGGATGCATCATGATTGGATCTTTTCTACCATGAATTACAATGTTTAGTCGCTGCTTGAACTTTGGAGGTGATCTGCATTTATGTTTTGTGGTTTCAAAAAGGGCTAGCGAGATACCACTATTGTCATATTATATCATGATTATTTTGACAAATTGTTGGCATTTGATATATCTTATTATTGCTCTCTAGTTGATTATGCCATTGATATGAGTTAATATAATTTCTAAGAGTTATTATTGACATGGTTAGTCATGATCTTTGCTGAAAACCTGGGTGCTACTTAAGATTATTTATGTAAACAAACACAAAAGAGTTTGCAAATTTTTTTCTTTATAACTTTCAGTTGTCAACTGAATTGCTTGAGGACAATCAAAGGTTTAAGCTTGGGGGATTTGATACGTTTCCATCGTATCTACTGTTCCTAATGCTTTTGCTCTTGTTTTGGACTCTAATTTGCATGATTTGAATGAAACTAACCCGGACAGGTGTTGTTTTCAGCAGAACTACAATGGTGTTGTTTTTGTACAAAAATAAAAGTTCTCGGATTGGAACGAAACTTTTTGGAGATTTATTTGAGAATAAATAAAAAATACTAGGACCAAGAACCACCATAGGGTATGCCCTGGCTGGTCATGATACACCATACACCAGGGTGTGCCACCCTCTCCAAGCGCGCCCTGGTGGGTTGTGCCCACCTGGTGGCCCCTGCCACTTCTTGGGATTGCGTTGATTTTACCCTTGAAGAGGAAAGGATGATGCAGCAAAGTAGAGATAAGTATTTTCCCCAGTTAAGAACTAAGGTATCAATCCAGTAGGAGGCACAAGTAAGTCTCCAATATATCCAACTGCAGAAACTAACAAACACTCACACACAATGCGAAAAAGGGGTTGTCAATCCCTTCACGGTCACGAACAAGAGTGAGATCTTATAGAGATAGGTATAATAGATAAATAAAAGAGCAAACTAAAGTAAATATAAATAAATTGCAGAAAGGTATTTTTGGGTTTTTGGTTTATAGATCTGAAAATATATGATGGAAAATAGACCTAGGGGCGATAAGTTTCACTAGAGGCTTCTCTCTTGAAGAAAACATATGGTGGGTAAACAAATTACTGTTGAGCAATTGATAGATAAGCGCCTAACTATGGCGATATCTAAGGCAATGATCATGAATATAGGCATCATGTCCGTGACAAGTAGACCGACTCCTTCCTACATCTACTAATATTACTCCATACATCGACCGTTATCCAGCATCCATCAATAATATTAAGTTCATAAGAATGGAGTAACGCCTTACGCAAGCTGACTTGATGTATAGAGATAAACTCAAGCAATATGATATAAAACCTATCTTTTTATCCTTGATGGCAACAATACAATACATGCCTCGCTACCCCTTTTGTCACTGGGTGTGGACACCGCAAGAATGAACCCAAAACTAAACACATCTCCCATTGCAAGAAAAACCAATCTAGTTGGCCAAACCAAACTGATAGTGTGAAGAGAAATACAAAGATATCTTGAACATGCATAAAAGAGTTCAAAGAAGACTTAAATAAAATTCATAGAAACTCTTATCATAAATGCACAATTCGTTGGATCTCAACAAACACACCGCAAAACAAGATTACATCAAACAGAACTCCGAGAACACCGAGGAGAACATTATATTGAAGATCAGCGAGAGAGAGAGAAGAAGCCATCTAGCTACTAGCTATGGACCCTTACGTAAGTGATAAACTACTCATGCTCCATCAGAAGGGTGACAAGGTTGATGTAGAGGCCCGCCATGATCGAATCCCCCTCCGGTGGAGTGCCGGAGAAGGCCCCAAGTTGGGATCTCAGAGGAACAGAAGCTTGCGGCAGTGGAAAAGTATTTTCGGCATGCCCTCTGGTATAGGGGGAATATTTGAGGATTTATAGTGCCGAGATTAGGTCAAGAATGAGGGGCCCACAAGCCAGGGGGCATGCCCCCTAGGGTGCGCCTGATGGCTCATATCTGCCTTAGTATTTCCCCGAAGAGGAAGGGATGATGCAGTACTGCTTTGGTAGGTATTTCCCTCGGTTGTGAAAACCAAGGCTATCAAACTAGTAGGAGATCCAAGCAACAGTATGTAAATGGTACCTACACACAAAGGACAAATACTTTCAATCCGACGCATAAGAGGGGTTGTCAATCCCTCACGGGTAAAAGATAGATTGGTTTGTATGATTTTGGGTAAATAGATCTCGCAATAGAACAAAATAAAATAAATAAAGAAAAAGTGCAGCAATGTACTTTTGGGTTTTTAGAATCATAGATATGAAAACAAAAGCAAATAAAAATAGATCTCCAAGCAAATATGATAAAGAATAGACCGAGGTGCTATAGATTTCACTAGTGGCTTTTGTCGAGAAAAAATAGCATACGCCTGGTAAACAAATTACTATTGGGCAATTGATAGAACTTCAAATAATTATCACGATATCCAGGCAATGATCATTATATAGGCATCACGTGCAAGACTAGTAGACCGACTCCTGCCTGCATCTACTACTATCACTCCACACATCGACCACTATCCAGCATGCATCTAGTGTATTAAGTTCATGGAGAAATGGAGTAGTGCAATAAGAACGATGACATGATGTAGAAAAGATCTATCATGTAGGAATAGACCCCATCTTGTTATCCTTAATAGCAATGATAAATACGTGTCTTGTTGCCCCTTCTATCACTGAGATAGAACACCGCACGATCGAACCCATCACAAAGCACCTCTTCCAATGGCAAGAATAATCGATCTAGTTAGCCTAACTAAACCAAAGATTTGACGAAGAAATATGAGGCTATAAGTAATCATGCATATAAGAGATCAAAACTGAAATAACTTTCATGGATAAAATAGATCTGATCATAAAATCAAAGTTCATCGGATCCTAACAAACACACCGCAAAAAGAGTTACATCAAATAGGTCTCCAAGAGACCATTGTATTGAGAATCAAAAGAGAGATAAGAAGACATCTAGCTACTAACAACGGACCCGTAGGTCTACACTGAACTGCTCACGCATCATTGGAGAGGCACCAATGAGGATGATGAACCCCTCCATGTTGGTATCTAGATTGGATCTGATGGTTTTGGAACTTGTGGCAGCTGGAATTGTGTTTCATCGACTCCCCTAGGTTTTTTTGGATTTTCGGGGTATTTATAAAGCAAAGAGGTGGTGCAGGAGGCCATCGAGATGGGCACAACCCACCAAGGCCCGCCTGGGCCCCCAGGCGCGCCTAGGTGGGTTGTTCCCCTTCTGGGCAACCCTCTGGTATTTCTTTGGCCCATCTTGTGTCTTATGGTTCAGAAAAAATCTCCAAAAAGTTTTGCTACATTTGGACTCCGTTTGGTATTGATTTTCCGTCAAGTAAAAAAACAAGCAAAAAATAGCAACCAACACTAGGCACTATGTCAATAGGTTAGTCCCAAAAAAATGATATAAAGTTGCTACAAAATGATTGTAAAACATCCAAGAATGATAATATAACAACATGGAACAAGCAAAAATTATAGATACATTGAGACATATTAGCATCCCAAAGCTTAATTCTTACTCGTCGTCGAGTAGGTAAATGATAAATATAGAATTTTTGATTTGAATGTTGCCTAACATGTTCGTCACATATTCCTTTTCTTTTGTAGCATGGACATTCGGACTTTTATATGATTCAAAGCAATAGTCTAGTTTTGACATGAAGATTTCAATACTCAAGCATATCAACAAGCAACCATGTCTTTCAAAATATCAACACTAAAGCAAGTTATCCCTAGCCCATTATGCTCAGTCATTGATCCAATCATGAAACACACTCGCATATTAGCTACACACAATACTCAAGTACGATCATAGTGCCCCTTAGTTGGTGCTTTATAAGAGAAGATGGAGACTCAAATAAATAAAGATTGCATAAAATAAATAGAGAGGCCCTTTGCAGAGGGAAGTAGTGATTTGTAGAGGTGCCAGAACTCAAAGCAAAAAAAATAGATAAAACATTTTGGGTGGCATGCTTTTCCTGTCAATGAAAAGGACCGAGTAGTTCCAAAACTTTCCATGCTAGATATATCATTGGCGGTTCCCAAATAGAAAATAAACTTCATTCCTTTTTACACCATACTTTCACATTCCATAGCTAGCCATATCCATGGGTACCATCCATATGAACACTTTCCAAGGAATCTATTAGTTGACAACATAAAGTAAATCCATTTTTATGTCGAGACCGGGCAACCCTAATACCTTTGCCATACTCTCATGCAATGACAAGTGAATAAACACTCATCTTGAAAATAACACATCTAGCATGGAAAAATATCAGCCACCCACTGCCGTTTCATGAGCGGACGAGCACACAAAAAGGAAAATTATTTTGAAAATTAGAGATGGCACATACAAATTTGCTTAGAATGGCACGGAACTACCGCCTATAGGTAGGTATGGTGGACTCATATGGCAAAACTAGTTTAAAGGTTTTTGCATGCACAAGTAGTAATCATACTTAGTACAAGTGGAGGCTAGCAAAAGATTGAGAAGCATCCAACCAAGAAACGCAAAATCACATAAGAGATCATGAAGCATAACTAACACCGAATAATGCACCATAAGTAGGATGTAATTTCATTGCATAACTATTGACTTTTGTGCTTGCATAGGGAAACACAAACCTTAATACCAATATTCTTACTAAAGCATAATTACACATCAACATGACTCACATATCATTATCATCATATCACAAAACTATTACAAAGAATAAAGCTTATTTTATCCAATGATCATCATGTAAGTTTATATTATATCCCTCTTGAATATCTATCACTTTGGGACTAGTTTCATATGTTGCTTTTGATAAGCTCAAACAAATTTTAGTGAAGAACATGAGCATAAAATTTTTATTTTCTCAAAATAATATAAGTGAAGCATGAGAGTCTTTCTTAAAAATTAGTAACTCTCAAATAAATCTAAGTGAATTATGAGAGCAGTTCCTTACAAATATTAAAGCATAACGTGCTCAAAAAGATATAAGTGAAGCACTAGAGCAATTCCATAGATCAATTTTTTTTAGTGAAGCATAAAGAGGAATTCTAACAAATCATAGCATAATTTTGGCTCTCTCAAATAGGTGTGTCCAGCAAGGGTAGATGACAAAAATAAAAAGCAAAAAAATAAACAAAGACACATATAATACAAGACGCTCCAAGCAAAACTCATGGTATGTGACGAATAAAAATATTGTTCTGAGTAAAATACCAATGGTCGTTAGAAGAAAGAGGGGATGCCACTCGGGGCATCCCCAAGCTTAGTTTCTTGTTCCTTTTGGATAATAATTTGGGGTTTCATGGGGCATACCCAAGCTTAGGCACTTCTTGCTCCTTATTCCTTCATCCATCGTGATCTCACCCAAAACTTGAAAACTTCAATCACACAAAACTCAACAAAACCTTCGTGAGACCCGTTAGTATAACAAAGAAAATCACCACTCTAAGTACTATTGAAAATCCATTCATATTTTATTTTTGCATTATATCTACTGTATTCCAACATTTCTATGGCTTATCCCTCCGATAAAGTTCATAGATTCATCAAAATAAGCACATAACGCAAAGAAAAGAGAATCTGTCAAAAACAGAAGAGTTTGTTGCAATATGAAAACCACGTATAATTATCTAACTTCAAAAATTCTGAAAAATTAGGACAATGTAGGAAATTTGTATATCAATCTTTTGTAACAAAATTAGAATTTTATCATGCTTCTGTAAATTTAAACAATTCTGTCACTGACGCACAAAGTTTCTATTTTCCAACAAGATCAAATCAACTATCACCCAACATGATCCCAAAGGCTTTGCTTGGCCCAAACACTACCTAAAACATAAAAACACAATCATAAAAGTAGCATAATTGTGCAAACACTCAAGAACAGAAAGAAAAAAGAAAAAAGAAAATTTATTAATAGGGTTGCCTCCCAATAAGCGCTATCGTTTTATGCCCCTAGCAAGGCATAAATCATAGATCTAAGTGTGGTCATCTTTAGTTCTAGATCCATAGGATGCCCTCATGATTGATTCATAATACTTGTTCTAGGGAAGTGTTCCATTCCCTTTCTTAGTGGAAATTTAAATTTAATATTGCCTTCTTTCGTATCAATCATGGCACCTTTAGTGCGTAAAAATGGTCTACAAAGTATAATGGGACAAGACGGATTGCCATCAGTACCAAGAACAATAAAATCTATGGGCACATAATACCTATTTCCAAGAATAAGAACATCATTAATTCTTCCCAAAGGCTTTTTAATATTGATAAGACCAAGCACATCACATAATATTTCAGAATGGTGGAAACACTAGAACGCAAGTCACATAAAGTAAAACACTCATAATTTTTAATATTGACTTTGATGGTAGGTTCCCATTCATCATGTAATTTTCTAGTAATTGAGATTTCTAATTCCAACTTTTCCTCCAAAGCTTTCATCATAGTATCAACAATATGTTTAGTAAAAGTTTTTATTTTCTTCATAAGTATGGAGTGAATTTATTATAGATTGCAACAAAGAAATACAATCAATCAAAGAGCAATTATCATAATTAAAATCTTTGTAATCCAAAAGAGTGGGCACATCACTAGTCAAAGTTTTGACCTCTCCAAACCCAGTTTTATCAATTTTTTCATCATGATTTTCACCTTCCGAATTATTGGGACGCCTTCTTGCTAAAGTCGACTCTTATTAAGTCCCTTTATCATCAATTTTAATCTTACTAAACAAGGAATCAATAGAAGAAACACCAATCAATTTAAGATCTTCATCATTTTTATGAAAGCAATCACTAGAAAACGCTTTTTCTAAAAATTCTCTTTTAGCTATAAGCATAGTGGTTCTTTTCTTACTTTCATACATATAAACATATAAAGCTTTAATTGATTCCTCAACCTTAGGATTTTCAACTTGATATTTTCTACATCATGAGAAATTCTATTAATACTTTTAGACATATCATCAATCTTATTCAACTTTTCTTCTATCGTTGAATTAAAAGCTTTTTGGGAATTGATAAATTCTTTAATATTATTCTCAAGATCAGAGGTGTTATTATTATTATAAGAAGGATTACCATAGATACCACTATAATTATTAGAGGAATTTCCAGGAAAATGCCTAGGTTTAAAATTACCTCTATAAGCGTTGTTATTAAAGTTGTTTCGCGAGAAAAAATTCACATATACGGAATCACTATTTTGCCCAATCAAAGTAGACAAAGGCACATCATTAAGATCAATAGGAGCATTTTTATTAGCTACCTTTCATAAGAGCATCAACTTTCTCACTTAAAGAATTTATATTTCAACCGAATTAACTTTTTTACTAGTAGGTGCCCTTTCCGTATGCCATTGTGAATAATTTTCCAAAATATTATCAAGCAATTTAGTAGCCCAGCCAAAGTAATTTCCATAAAAGTACCACCCAAAGCAGAATCTAAATTATTTCTAGAGATAAAATTCAATCCCGCATAAATTTTTTGTATGATCATCCAAAGATTTAAACCATGTGTAGGACAATTTCTTAGCATCAACCAAGACTGCGCAACATGTTTATGCTCATGTTGCTTAAAATTCATGATTTGAGTTCTAAGGGAAATAATTTTCGCGGGTGGAAAATACTTAGTAATGAAAGCATCTTTGCATTTATGCCAATAATCGATACTATTGCGAGGCAAAGAAGAAAACCAAATTTTTGCATGATCTCGCAAAGAAAATGGAAATAGTTTCAACTGCACAATATCATTGTCCACATCTTTTTTCTTTTTCATATCATAATTCTACACATGTGTTAAGATGGGACATGACATCCTCATTAGGAGTAGCGGAAAACTGATCTTTCATAACAAGATTCAACAAAGCGGCATTAATATCACAAGATTCCGCACTAGTGGCAGGAGGAGCAATCAGAGTGCTAATAAAATCGTTGTTGTTTGTATTCGAGAAATCACACAACTTGGTGTTCTCTCAAGTCATCGTGACTACCCAAACAAGATTGCACACAAAAACGGATCTAACGAGAAAACGACGAACGAAAAAGAGGGCGAATAAAACGACAAATTTTTGTGAAGTGGTGGAGATGAAAATGAGAGGCAAATGGTAAACAATGTAAATTGCAAGCAGATTAGATTTGTGATTAGGAACCTGATAGATGTTAATGATGTCTCCCCGACAACAGTGCCAGCAATCCTTTCTTGATGGCTCGTATCCATGTCAGTATTTCGCCAAAGAGGAAGGGATGATGCAGTATGATATGTTTCCAATGTATCTATAATTTTGGATTGTTCCATGCTATTATATTATTTGTTGTGAATGTTTTATATGCATTAATATGCTATTTTATATTATTTTTGGGACTAACTTATTAACCTAGAGCCCAGTGCTCATTTTTGTTTTTTTCCTTGTTTTTGAGTTTTAGAGAAAAGGAATATCAAACGGAGTCCAAATGGCATAAAACTTTCGCGATGATTTTTCTAGGACCAGAAGACACCCAACAGACTTGGAGATGAAGTCAGAGGAGTCTCGAGGAGGCAACAAGCTAGGGACACACCCTAGGGGGTCGCCCTGAGGGCTTTTGGGCCCCTCAGAGCTCCCGTGATGATAGTTCTTCCACATATATTCCCAAATATTCCCAAACCACCAGAAGCGTCCACCAAAATACTTTTCCGCCGCCGTAACCTTCTGTACCTGTGAGATCCCATCTTGGGGCATTTTCATCCTGCCGAAGGTTATTCGATCACAGAGGGCTTCTACATCAACTATATTTCCCTTCCGATGAAGCGTGAGTAGTTAACCATAGACCTGCGGGTCCAAAGACCTACGGATCATAGAGGGCTTCTTCTCTCTCTTTGATTCTCAATACCATGTTCTCCTCGTTGTTCTTGGAGATCTATCTGATGTAATATTCTTTTGCGGTGTGTTTGTCGAGATCCGATGAATTGTGGATTTATGATCAGTTTATCTATGAATATTATTTGAAACTTCTCTGAATTCTTATATACATGATTTGATATCCTTGTATTTCTCTTCAAATTATCGGTTTGGTTTGGCCAACTATATTGGTTCTTCTTGCAATGGGAGAGGTGCTTAGTTTTCGGTCCAATCTTGCAGTGTCCTCGCCTAGTGACAAAGTAGGGGTAGCGAGGGACGTATTTGTATTGTTTCCATCAAGGGTAAAAAGATGGGGTTTTCATCATATTGCTTGAGTTTATCCCTCTACATCATGGCATCTTACTTGAGGCATTACTCCGTTCTTTACGAATTTAATACTCCAGATGCATGCTGGATAGCGGTCGATGTGCGGAGTAATACTAGTAGATGTAGAATCATTTCAGTCTACTTGAAACGGATGTGATGCCTATATACATAATCATTGCCTTGGATATCGTTATAACTTTGCGCTTTTATATCAATTGCTCGACAGTAATTTGTTCACCCATCGTATTATTTACCTTCAAGAGAGAAGCCTCTAGTGAAACCTATGGCCCCAGGGTATACATTCCATCATATATTTTCATATCTATAATCCAAAAATACCTTGCTGCAATTTATTTACTTTTGTCTTGTTTGACGTTTTAGTAATCTTTTATCTCTCTCTCTCTTAGATCTCACCTTTGCAAGTGACCGTGAAGGGATTGACAACCTGTTTATCGCGTTGCGTGCAAGAGTTTGCTTGTTTGTGCAGGTGCATAGATAGGAGACTTGCGTGTATGTCCTACTGGATTTGATACCTTGGTTCTTAACTAAGGGAAATACTTATCTCTACTTTGCTGTGTCACCCTTTCCTCTTAAAGGGAAAAACCAACGCAAGCTCAAGAAGTAGCACAATACAGCTTCGGTAGGTATTTTGCTCAGTTATGAAACCAAGGTTATCGAATTAGTAGGAGTACTAAGCAACACTATGTAAATGGTACCTGCACACAAAGAACAAATACTTGCAACCCGACGCGTAGGAGCGGTTGTCAATCCCTCATGGGGAAAAGATATATTGGTTTGAATGATTTTTGGTAAATAGATCTCACAATAGAACAAAATAAAATAAACAAAGAAAAATTACAACAAGGTATTTTTGGGTTTTTATAGTAATACATCTAAAAACAAAAGCAAATAAAAATATTTCACAAAGCAAGTATATAAAGAATAGACCCGGTGGTCGTAGATTTCACTAGTGGCTTCTCTCGAGAAAAATATCATATGACGGGTAAACAAATTTCTGTTGGGCAATTGATAGAACTTTAAATAATTATGAAGATATCCAGGCAATGACCATTATATAGGCATCACATCCAAGATTAATAGACTGACTCCTGCCTGCATCTACTCCTATAACTCCACACATCGACCGCTATCCAGCATGCATCTAGTGTATTAAGTTCATGGAGAAATGGAGTAATGCAATAAGAATGATGACATGATGTAGACAAGATCTATTCATGTAGGAATAGACCCCATGTTTTTATCCTTAATAGCAACGATCAATACGTGTCTTGCTGCCCATTTTGTCAGTGGGAAAGAACACCGCACGACCGAATCCATCACAAAGCACCTCTTCCCATGGCCAGAAAAATTGATATAGTTGGCCTAACAAATCCAAAGATTCGAAGAAGAAATACGAGGCTATAAGTAATCATGCATATAAGAGATCAAAACTCAAATAACTTTCATGGATAAAATAGATCTGATCATAAACTCAAAGTTCATCGGATCCCAACAACAAACACATAGCAAAAAGAGTTACATCAAACAGATCTCCAAGAGACCATTGTATTGAGAATCAAAAGAGAGAGAAAGAGAGAGGAAGCCATCTAGATACTAACTACGGACCGGTAGGTCTACAATGAACTACTCACACATCGGAGAGGCACCAATGAGGACGATGAACCCCTCCGTGATGGTGTCTACATTGGATGTGGTGGTTCTGGAAATTGCGGCGGCTGGAATTGTGCTTCATCGAATCCCCTAGGGTTTTTGGGTTTTCAGTGTATTTATAGAGCAAAGAGGCGGTGCGGGAGGCCACCGAAGTGGGCACAACCCACCAGGGCACGCCTGGGCCCCCAGGCGCGCCCAGGTGGGTTGTGCCCCCTCAGGGCACCCCTCTGATACATCTTTGGTCCATCTTGTGTCTTCTGGTCCAGAAAAAATCGCCAAAAAGTTTTGCTGCGTTTGGACTCTGTTTGGCATTGATTTTCTGCGAAGTAAAAAAACAAGCAAAATACAGCAACTAGCACTGGGCACTATGTCAATAGGTTAGTCCAAAAAAATGATATAAAGTTGTTATAAAATGATTGTAAAACATCCAAGAATGATAATATAGTAGCATGGAACAAGCAAAAACTATAGATACGTTGGAGACGTATCAGCGCCCCACTACTAGGGAAAAGCCTAGCAGTAGCGCAGGTCTAAGAGCTACCAGTAGCGCTGGGAACCACGCTACTGATACGGCACTATAGCTAATGTTTAGAAGTAGTGCTATTTGACACACGCTACTGCTATACCTACTTAGCAGCAGCGCTTTCTAAACCAGCGCTACAGCTAAGTGCTTTAGCAGTAGTGTTTTCCTGTCCAGCGCTATAGAGCGCTGCTTCTATATTTTCTCATATCTTTTTTTGCTGGGTATTAGCAATGTTTTTCTACAGGTTTTATACAGTATTCTAATCATATCATAAACATTCTCATCATATCATCCAATGCAAATCATGTCGTTACATCATAATCACGATATAGCTATACAAGTTACATGACATGTCTCATCATACATAATGTAGTACTTCTTGAGGCATTGGTTCGTATCCCTCTCTCGCACTAACATGAACCTAAACTAACTAGTGGTTGTCGCTCGGAAATCAGTACACCTGGGACTGATACTCCGGCCACTCGTCATATACTCCTGGCATAGAACTTCTTCGCCATCGATGATCTATGCACCTGCATCGTCACATGAGTCGATGATATGCAACATATGTAGTTGAGCAACAGAAAGAGACATACTTGGCAAAAAAAAGAAGCAACATATCATAAGCAAAAATAACAAAGTTCATCGTACCCAGAATTCCCTAACTTTGAGTGATCTTCGCTAGTTGAGGCGGACGGTTTAATTACATGACAAATAAAGTTTCGTCGAGCATAACTCAAAGTTTCGTCATAGAGAAAGTATGTATTAAATAGACGCATTGTCATATATCGTCAATCACTCCAACATGTCATGCCATCCATCCAAGTCAGGGAGATAGTCCCCGAGCTTATTGAAAGGCTTTAGGTCGAGGCACTGAGCCGATACGCGTGTTCGGACGTCTTCCCGTGACATTTGCCCTTGTTCATAGAACATCCTTATTTTTTCGATGACCTCCTTCATGATGACTTCGGCAAGTTCATGTTGGATGTGGTATAACTCAGTTCGAAGTCGATGATCCGGGATATCTCCTAGGTTCTCTCGGTGTACAAAAGTATGGGTACTTCTGTACCACTTACTAGTGCACGGGCAGTTGCAGCCACACCTGCTACAGGGCTTGGTGAGGCAGAGGGAGACAAAACCCAAAGACTACCAAGGCAGATTCTTGAAAAACAAGGAGCAGAGGGCGAGCTGGACCTCCCCCGGCAACACCCTTGCCGGGGCGACCTAAACAGCACCAGCAATCCCAACACCCTTGGAGCTGAGAGGTCTGACACCATCGACAACGTTAAGACCAAGATCTGAGAGCGCATGCTTGGTAGCATGCAGATCCTCATAAAGATTGATAGCCCACGGGTCCACGTGGGACCAGAAGACAAAGACCACCAACAACACCCTTGTCGGGGACAACTCCAAGGCCCCCGATGATCGCTGGGCCGCGGCCAGACCCGCGCCCGGCAAGGGTTCGCCACCTCACCACCACTCCAGTGCAACGATCGGCGGGCCAACTAAGCAGGTGCCTACGTGGTGGCATGCAGATCTTCATGGAGGCTCTACCATTGTGCCAACACAGCAGCTAGTTAGCCAGCGTGGCGCTGCATGCCGTGTCAGCATGGATGCGTGTCAAAGCAAGGAGGAGCGACGACGGAAGGGATGGCTTCTGTTGCCGTCCCCTATAAAGCTAGAGGGCACGTAGGGAATGCATTAAATGTGTTTGTCCTATGGTGCCAAGCGATAAGCTCATACACTGTAGCTTGCCACCTCTTGTGTGCCACTATGGCAACCCCTTTGCGTATAAAAGGAGACCCAAGGCATACAGAGAGAGGATTCGGACTTTTGTACCGTGCTCGCATCATAGCTAGATCAAAAGCTCAAGAATACATATATATAGACAAGCAGGACTAGGGTATTACGCATCTTTGCGGCCCAAACCTGGGTAGCCCCCCCCCCCATGTGTACTAACGGCTCGACCTGCTCTTCATGCAACTAATCCCCCGCCGAACGTAGAAGGGATCCTTGTGACCCCATAGGTGTTCGTTTTCCCCGACATCTTTGGCGGGCGTGCCAGGTAGGGGATGATTAGTTGTGATAATCTAGTCTGTTAGTTAGTATAGTAGTCTCTTCATCGCCATGGTGCCGAAGAAGAAGGTGATCACAGTGATCGGCACGTCCAGAGCCGCTCCGCCCATGCCCACGCAGACGGGCGATATAGCGGACGCTAGTGGTGAAGGAGATCAAGGTCGTCCATGCTACCCTGGTGCGAGGGGCCCGGCGAGCGGCATCGTCTGCAGCCGTGACGACGACGTGCGCAACAACAAAAAGCTAAGCCAACCAAACCTTGAGCAATCCTTCTTTTTATAAGGTTGTCTTCCTCGATGGTTTTGGTCATTGTATGAAGAACCTGCACGCAAAAGGAACCCTGCCGTGATTGGCAATGCCCCTGTTCTGTTTCGAGTCCGCTCAACAGCTCAGGTGTTGCGCTCTGCTAAAGATGGCGGGTCCCTTGGTGTAAACAACAGCGCCCCTGTTCTGCTTCGAGCCTGCTCGACAGCTCAGGTTACTTTGCCAAGAGCGGCAAGGTAACCTACTAGCATTGACGCCCTCTGCAGGCTACTAAGGATCCATCCTTCTAGCGCTTGCAGTAAGGGGTGCACGTGCCGGCAGGCCTATCTAATTAAGCGTAGGGGTGCAGAAAATACAAGAATAAATTAAACAGGAAGAAAACATGCAACCAAATTAAAGCACAACAAAAGTTATATTACATCAAAAGTTTTCGCGATTCTGACTTAAGATAAATTGTCTTGGGTGCGAACTTGCAGTGGCAACAAGGAATGTAGCAGCTAATCCTGGCGCTAGCCCTCCAGCCTCGTGACTTCGCTGACGCAGCTGATGATGGGCTCGATGCGCTCCTCAAGCGCCTGACGGTCGACGCCCTTCGGCAAGCTATCAAGCGCCTGAGCGAAATCAACACTAGGGTTCCAGTGCGCCACCTTGGTGAGCACCTTGGTTAAGGCGCCCCGGAAAAGCTTCCGGGACTCCTCGACCAGGTAGGCCTCCCTGGTGGATTGGAGCAGCTTCAGGGTGTCAAGGACACACTCGAAGAACAAAGACATCCTAGCGCTATCAGCCACGTTCACCTCATGGGAGAACCTAAAACTTGGCATGCCCATGGCAGACAACTGCGCAGTGAGCTTCTCCACGACATCGACAAGGTGGCTGGTCCAAAGCTTCATGCTGGCCACTAGCTTGTTATGGGAAGTGACAGCGGTCCGCAGCAGCAGCTGCTCGTCCCCGAGCTCCTTGGTCAGGGTCTGCTCACGGGCCTGGGACTCTGAAAGCATCTTCTTCTAGGACTCCAGTTTCAACCTTAGATCATCAATGGACTCATTGGCCTTGGAGAGCAGCTTGGTTTTGTCAGATATGGTGGTCTGCATCTCCGCCAGGTCGTAGAGAGTTTTCTCTGTATCGCCCTTGAGCGTGGAGATCTCCTTGTCGAGCTTTTCCAGGTCCATCTCTAGATTTTCCGCCTTGCCGACCAGCTCAACCCTGGTGGCCTCCGCGGCCTCAGCACGGTCGGCGGCCTCCTTCAGCTTACCGGCATGGTCGAGGAACCGAGCATCCAGTGCCTCTTGGTGCTTCTGCATCAGATCTTGAGTCCGCTGCACGGCGAGTTTTTCAATTTCTTCGTCCTTGGCACAAAGCGTGGCGGCAAACGCCGCTTCACGAGCAACGAAGTCTTCCTCCTGGGTGTCAAGCGAGATGCAGTGTTGTGTCTAGTCAGAATCGTCCTTGGTTGCCTTCGCCTTTGCCTCCTCCTAAGCCTTCTCGATGTTGGCCTGTTTCAAGAGGAGCTCGTGCTGGCGCTCATCCAGCTGATCCTGGGCGGCCCTCAGATCTTGCCGGGCCTCGGCAAACCAGCCCTACATCTGAGTGACGCGCTCCTGGAAGTCTGCCTCAGCCTTGTCCACGGCCGCCATCCTGGAGTCCACCTTCTCCTTGCGAGCCCGATGGAGAGCTTGGAGCTTGTGGAAGTTCGCGCTCATGGCCTGAAGGAGCTGATCCTCTTTAGAGCCACCGCTGCTGACACTTGGTTCTTCAACAACATGGAGCCTGGCGGCAGTGAGGATCTCCTCATCAAAGACCTCCCCCTCGGTTGGCACCCTGGTACTTGCCGATCCTAGGATGCTGGCGGAAAGATCATCACCAACCTTTAAGTACCTGCTCGGGGCAGGGGCTGAGGAGGAGGAAGGCTGGTCATTGGCAATCCCCTTCCCGGTGGGATCCTTGGCGGCCTCTCCAGTGGCGGCCTTGCCGGCCTCCCCGGCAGGCCCCATGGTGGTCTCCACGGCGGCAGCCTTGCCAGCCTCCCCGGCGGGCTCCTTAGCGACCTCCCCGGCGGGATCCTTGCCGGCCTCCCCGGCAGGCCCTGTGGCGGCCTCTTCAGCGGCGCCCTTGTTGGCCTCCTCAGCGGATCCCCTAGCGGCCTCCTCGGCAGCGATGTTGGCGGCCTCGGCCTCGGCGTCCTTGGCGGTCTCCACAAGCACGGCGTCCACATCCGCCTGGTTTACCAAGGGAGGATCAGAAGCCTAAGACGGAAGTGAGGCAAGGCCAAAATCAAAAGAGTTCAAGATAGAGAAAAGGAAATAAATCAAGGCGACGATGGCAAGAAGCAGAGGCGAGTAACTCACCTGCGGCAAGTGTGGAGGACGCGTCCCCCTCCCCAGCAATGTCCATTGCCGGGACGGGGTTGCCAGCACCTGTGCCCGCCACCTCCTCCTCCATGCGCATGGGCTCATCGGTGGGTGCCATTGCCGAGGACGCCCCTCTGGTCGGCATAGCTAATGGGGGCGACATGTCAGGGGTGGACCCTAGTGGCTCCTCCTGCTACTGCTCTCCTCCTGCGGGCCCGGCAAGATCATCAATAAGGTTGCACGCTCCAACGCTCGCCAGCAAGAAACAAGTAACAAACTTAGGCTGGGGGCTGGCATGGGGGCTGCGCTCAGGGCTAGACTCCGGGATGATGAAGATCGTCCCCGACGCACGTGGAGTGCTTGCCGGGGGCTCATCGCCCGTTGAGGCCTTGGTCCTCGTCGACACTCGCTGAGCCAGTGTTTCCATGTCGCTGTGAAAGACAAGATCAAGTCAAGGCAAAACGATCAAAATGAAAGATCAAAGGATGGATGAGGACGCGAAGTGCTTACTCGTCTTCCTCCTCTACCCTCCTTTTCCTCCTCAGGCTGAAGTACCCAAGGTCGTAGCCACCCACTGGGATGATGCCCGTGGGTAAATGGGACGGGGTCCTTGCACGCTTGGATGAGAAGGAGGTAACAACCGCGGTTTTCTTTGCCACTGCAGCCGTGGCCTTCTTTGCCACCGCGTCTTCTTTCTCTGCCGCGGCCGCGCGCCTTGTATAGCGCATGGGTTGCGCTTGGGCCTCTTGCCGTTGCGTGGCCCTGCTGGACTGGACTGGCTCGCTGGAGCCGGTCCGCCGCATGATGCATTTCTTCTTTGGGGCCGAGGGCTCGTCCACCTCGGATGCCTCCTTGGCCGGCTCTTCCACCGCATCTTCAGCAAGAGGGGCCTGCAGGTAGCGCCACTGGTTTCCCCGGTAGGCCCCATCCACTCAAGGAATCTCCTCTCCTCTTCATCCTCGTCCTCCATGGTGCCAAAGCTGTCGGCCTACGCGGCAAGTGCTGCCTCATCTTCCCTGGCAGGAATATATGCCACCTCTTCATCGGTGGTGGGGTGGATGAGTTATGGCTCGGCGCGAATCGAGCCTTCCGACAAGTTGTTGAAGAACTATTGCACCAACTCCTCATCCCAGGTTGGGTCCAGGCCATGGGCATTGAAGACTGGCATCATAGCAATGATGTCAGTCTAGCGAGAGTTGTTACTCAATGGATGCACTCCCGCCGGCAACCTGAACGGGTTGCTGGTATTGCCGATCTTTGCAGCCTTATCGGTCCTCTCGACATTGCCATCCTCATCGACCTTGAGCTGAAAGAGCCTCTGGCAGATGGATGCATGCTGCATCACCATGAAGTTATGCTTCAGGCCAGGGTGGAGCCTCATGATATCCGCTGCTTTCTTGAAATCCTAGGCTGGTCACCCCTTTTGATGCAAAGGGGCGATACGGCGGCGGATGAAGTCAGCCCCAATCATCTCCAGGGTGAGGCCAGCGGTGACGAGGCGGTGAATTCTAGTGGTGGCGACCGTGAGCTTCTTGTCATTGGGGTCGAGATTGCTCCAGTCGTTGCCGCAGACCGGCGGAGTCCGGTGAACCTCGCAAAACGACCGCGGGTCCTCCACAATCCAACACCACCGGCCCCACCATTCATCCCACTGCTCCTTCTGGCTGCCCTCCGGATACACATCCTTGCTCGAAGCCCTGGGGATCCAAGCAACGCAGTCAGACACGGCGTCCCCTGGCTGGATATGGGGGGTGAAGTAGTGGCAAAAGAGTGCCGTGTTGGGATGTATCCCGGCAAAACCTTCACAAAGATGGGCGAAGAAAGCCATGCATGCCACAACATTTGGCGTGAAATCCAGAAGACGGAAGCCAAATGTGTGCATGATGTCGTTAAAATAGTCGGAGAAAGGGGGCCAAAGGCCGCAAGAAAAATAATCAACTAAAAAGGGATAAGTTTTCGGACCACGCTTGGCAAAGGGGGCGGGGATAACAACTGTGGCAAGATGCTCCGTCGCCTCCCTCCCCCACAGGAACTGGAACTGGTCCCTGAGGGTCAGCGCGTCGATCGATGAGATGAAGAGGACGTGTTTCCTCTGCAACCTCACCAGCTCGTTCTTCGATGCCTCTCCCGCCTCGGCGGCCATGGCTGCACCCTTGCCCTTGCTTACCTTGGTGGCCATGGAGGCTGAGAAGAGGCGACTGATCTGAGAGCAATGAAGGCGTGGCAGCGGCGAGGAGAAGCAAGAAATCTGGTTTTCGCTCAAGAAAGAAGAAGGGGAACGATAGTTCCAAGATTGGGAGAAGCACAGAGGGTAAATGAGCAGTGCCCCTGTGGATTTCCCCTTTTTATGGGGAAGGCGGAGGACTCCTCTTTACCATTTACTGTGGGGTGACGCATGCGGGTCGTGGGGAAGTGAAACTGACAGAAAGATTGTAGCGACCCATCTCTGCCACGCCCGTCCGCACACTGCCTTAGGCCTAGCCCAACTACGCCTTGCGCTTATGTGTGGCCCAGGCCCGGGGGCTCCTGTCGGTGTACGAAAGTATGGGTACTTCTGTACCCCTTACTAGTGCACGGGTGGTCGCAGCCACACCTGCGGCAGGGCATGGCGAGGTAGAGGGAGACAAAACCCAAAGACTACCAAGGCAGATACTCGAAGAACAAGGAACAGAGGGCGAGCTGAGCCTCCCCTGGCAACACCCTTTCCGAGGCGACCTAAATAGCACCAGCAATCCCATCACCCTTGGAGCTAAGAGCTCTGACACCATCGATAATGTTAATACTAAGATCTGAGAGCGCATGCTTTGTAGCATGCAGATCCTCATAAAGACTGACAGCCCACGGGTCCACCTGGGACCAGAAGATGAAGACCCCCGGCAAGACCCTTGCCGGGGACGACTCCAAGGCCTACGACAAGCCTTGCCGGGGATGATTGCCGGGCCGCGGCCAGACCGGCTCCCGGCAAGGGTTCGCCACCTCACCACCACTCGAATGCAACAATCGGTGGGCCAACTAAGCAGGCGCCTATGTGGTGGCATGCAGATCTTCGTGGAGGCTCAACCATTGTGCCAACACAGCAGCTAGTTAGCCAGCATGGCGCTGCATGCCCCGTCAGCCTGGACGCGTGTCGAAGCAAGGAGGAGTAGCGACGGACGGGATGGGTTCTGTTGCCGTCCCCAATAAATCTAGAGGGCACGTAGGCAACACATTAAATGCGTTTGTCCTACGGTGCCAAGTGATAAGCTCGTACACTGTAGCTTGCCACCTCCTCTGTGCCACTGTGGCAACTCCTTTGTGTATAAAAGGAGGCCGAAGGCATACAGAGAGAGGATTCGGACTTTTGGACCGTGCTCGCATCATAGCTAGTTCAAAAGCTCAAGACCACATATATCGAGACAAGCAGGACTAGGGTATTACGCATCTTTGCGGCCCGAACCTGGGTAAACTCCCCCTTTGTGCTAACCTCTCGACCTGCTCTTCGTGTAGCTAATCCCCCACCAAACGTAGAAGGGATCCTTGTGACCCCATAGGTGTTCATTTTCCCCGACAGGATCTTTGCCAATTGCAGAATATGGGCATCGCCGGATGTCGGAGTAAATGACCACGGGTAGCCCAACCGACTCCCCCTGGCTCTTCAAAAAACATCGGGCCGACTGGGCACTTGAACATCCAAGACGCAAGGCCGCCTTCTCCTGTCCGGCTGTCCCATCAGCTGTCTGCTGGAAGGCGGCAAGGCTCTATGAGCCCCCTCGAAGTAGGCCGAATCCTAGCAGCCAACTGCTACGTCTTGAGCTTGCGTTGGTTTTCCTTGAAGAGGAAAGGGTGATGCAGCAATAGTAGCGTAAGTATTTCCCTCAGTTTTTGAGAACCAAGGTATCAATCCAGTAGGAGGCTGTAACATCCCAAAATTCTAAATTTTGGAATGTTATAAACAAATAGATAGATTTGATTGATTGCTTGATTGATTGACTGAAAGTGAGTGAATTCGAAACTTTTTGAAAGTTAAATGAGAGGGAATAAAAGGACTTTCCCAAACTTTCATATTGGTTTTCTGATCTTCATGAATTCAAATTCTTTTCATCACAAAACCCCGGAGAGAAGATGACATGACTTCTTCCATTTATTTAAATGACAAGGGGTGTTGAGAATATTTGAATTTCATTTGGAAATATCCCAATTCTGAAACTTTATGCGACTCAATGATTTTCACGAGAGAAGATAAAATGACTTCTTCAAATTATATGAAATATGAGTTGGGAGTTTCAAAGAATTAAATTCAAAGCCCCTTTGAATTTATTTTCAATTTGGAATAGATCATCATGCATATTTTATTTTCTTGCATTTTGGTCGATCCTAGAAATTTCACGCAACTCAAGGACCCTTGGAGAGAGTTGGAGATTTCGTTATTTTCATATTTGAGAGTTTTCTCGAATTGAAAAGAGGATCATTTGATTTATTTATTTCATCTTCAATTATTTTCCGTTATCAAAAATATAAGAGAGGGAATAATATGACTTTCCCAAATTTAGGAAAATGAAGATTTAATAAATAGATCAAATTTTGTTTGCCGGAGTTTTATTTGCATTTTATTCGGATAGGGAAAATGCGCGTTTTTGAAAATTTTTATTTTAGGTCCGGAGAAAAGTTCATTTTTTTTCGGCTCATTTTTAGGAGTCGGGGAAAATTTACTTTATTAAATTTTGGAGTTCGTTTAGATTTTCTTTTATTTATTTTTCTGCGCGCGAGACCGTTTAAAAAAAAATCCGCAGCGCCTTGGGCCAAAGGCCCAAGCCACTAGCCGCCGGCCGGCCAAGAGGCCATAGCGCGCGTGCACCAGGGAGCCGCCACTTCTTGTTTTCCTAGTCTTAGTAGGACTCTTGTCCTATGTTCGTTTATTCCGTATCTATTTCTAGATCTTTTCCTTTTGTTTCCTAATCCTAGTCTATTTCTTGTCCCCTACCCCAAGCAAAACCCTCCCCTCCCCAATAT
>NC_041387.1:270486849-270516051 GCF_002162155.2 Triticum dicoccoides
TGTGCATTAGATGAGTACTTATTGTGTGGTTACTATTGCTTGCCTACGATAGATTGACCGGAGTATGACGATTAGATCTATCAAGAGTTTTGAGTGCGAATCATCTTCATCAACATTGCAGGCAAGTAACACTTGATCATATCTTTCCTACTACCCAGTTTTATTGCATTAGATCAAACCCTCAAACACTTGCATTGTTAGGATCTAATTAAATTGTGGGTTGGGAAGTAGAATTGAGGTAGTACCTATTACCTGTTACTTATGAAACCTTGGGAGTTACTTCTACGTTTGCTTATTATGCTATGCTATGCTAGTAGACGTGGATTGGGTGAGTGAATATCCATGACAGATGTGAGATTGTTAATTAATGGCTTATCTAAGGTGGCAACCTAAACACACATCTGGGTGGATTGAGGCACCTGATGTCTATCAGGACTTGCCTGTTTTTTTTTTCAGACCGCCACCCAGGCTCAAAGGGATCATAAGATCTTTCATGCTAGAAACTTCCGTGTGCAGCCACATGCTACTATGGGCTCTAGCATAGTTGACTAAGTTGTGCGAACTCTTACGGGGTGGACTAGCAGATGTAGGGGATGTAGGTGTACCGGTCTACCCCACATGTAAGGTGCTAGTGCTTCTGAAAGACTATGTCTCGGTCATCCGTTTCTCAAACACCATGTAGTGCGAGAAAACAAACGGAGGCGATCGAGTCATGTGGGGAAAAGTGCGCAAACCTCTGCAGAGTAACAAACTAATCATGATTAGCCGTGTCCCCGGTTATGGACATTTTGAGTATCTAGTTCTTGGATTATCCTGTTGATCTCAACACGTTACTTATTATAATTTGTTTGGGTTTAATGAGTACTTTTAATTGGGATTGAGGATGCTGTCAACCATTCTCAATGTTTAACAACCACCATGATAGTTAAATAAATTTTATTCCTTTGAAGTAGGGAAAAATTGGCTTTTCGCAAAAACTGTAATCATAGAGCTTTCCACCAGCCATATATGCATGTAGTATAGCCTATTCTTTCATTACTCTCTATGTGTTACATTGCCAGCATATTCCATGTGCTGACCCGTTTTCGGGCTGCAACTTTTCATGTTGCAGACTTTTCAGACGACGAGTAAGTGGTACGTTAGGGTTACAATTTCCTATACTCAACTTTGCCGTTGGTGTTGATGGGAATCCACAACCTTGTTGCTTCCGCTATATTTTGGATTGAGGTAATAGTTTTTACGTTACTTTATACATGTGATTTACCTCTGTTATAAATCCTTCGAGTACTGTGTGTGTCAGCATACCGATCCAGGGATGACACGAAAGCACAGAGACTTGATCCATTCGGGTCGGGTCGCTACAGAGGCTCCTCAAAAGTCCCACGTGCCTACACAAACAAACAAAGAACTCGCAACCAACGCAATAAAGGGGTTGTCAATCCCTTCACGGCCACTTGCAAAAGTGAGATCTGATAGACATAGTATGATGAGATAAATATATTTTTGGTATTTTATAATATAGATTGGAAAAGTAAAGATGCAAATAAAAGTAGATTGAAAGCTTATATGACAACAGATAGACCCGGGGGCCATAGGTTTCACTAGTGGCTTCTCTCAAGATAGCATAAGTATTACGGTGGGTAAACAAATTACTGTCGAGCAATTGATAGAAAAGCGAATAATTATGAGATTATCTAGGCATGATCATGTATATAGGCATCACATCCGTGTCAAGTAGACCGACTACTGCCTGCATCTACTACTATTACTCCACACATCGACCACTATCCAGCATGCATCTAGAGTATTAAGTTCATAAGAACAGAGTAACGCATTAAGAAGGATGACATGATGTAGAGGGATAAACTCATGCAATATGATATAAACCCCATCTTTTTATCCTCGATGGCAACAATAAAATACGTGCCTTGCAACCCTTATTGTCACTGGGTAAGGACACCGCAAGATTGAACCCAAAGCTAAGCACTTCTCCCATGGCAAGAAAGATCAATCTAGTAGGCCAAACCAAACTGATAATTCGAAGAGACTTGCAAAGATAACTCAATCATACATAAAAGAATTCAGAGAAGATTCAAATTTCTCATAGATAAACTTGATCATAAACCCATAATTCATCGGATCTCGACAAACACACCACAAAAAGAGTTACATCAAATAGATCTCCACAAGAGAGGGGGAGAACATGGTATTGAGATCGAAAAAGAGAGAAGTAGTCATCTAGCTAATAACTATGGACCCGAAGGTCTGTGGTAAAGTACTCACAACTCATCGGAGGGGCTATGGTGTTGATGTAGAGGCCCTCCGTGTTTGATTCCCCCTCCGGAGGAGCGCCAGCAAAGGCTCCAAGATGGGATCTCGCGGATACAGAAGGTTACGGCGGTGTAAATTGTTTTTGGTTGGCTCCCTGGATGTTTTCAGGGTACGTGGGTATATATAGGAGGAATAAGTAGGTCGGTGGCCGCTCGAGGGGCCCATGTGACGGGGGTGCGCCCTGTAGGGGTGGGCGCACCCTCCACCCTCGTGGCCGCCTCGGCTGCTTCTTGGCTTGCACTCCAAGTCCTCTAGATCACGTTCGTTCCAAAAATCACGCTCCCGATGGTTTCATTCTGTTTGGACTCCGTTTGATATTCCTTTTCTTCGAAATACTGAAATAGGCAAAAAAATAGCAACACGGGCTGGGCCTCCGGTTAGTAGGTTAGTCCCAAAAATGATATAAATGTGTAAAATAAAGCCCATAAACATCCAAAATGGGTAACATTATAGCATGGAACAATAAAAAATTATAGATACGTTGGAGACGTATCAAGCATCCCCAAGCTTAATTCCTGCTCGTCCTCGAGTAGGTAAATGATAAAAACAGAATTTTTGATGTGGAATGCTACCTAGCATAATTCTCAATGTAATTTTCTTTATTGTGGCACGAATGTTCAGATCCAAATGATTCAAAATAAAAGTTCATATTGACATAAGAAATAGTAATACTTCAAGCATACTAATAAAAGCAATCATGTCATCTCAAAATAACATGGCTAAAGAAAGTTCATCCCTACAAAATCATATAGTTAGGCTATGCTTCATTTTCGTCACACAAAAATGTTCCCAAATTCTACACCCCCGATGACAAGCCAAGCAATTGCTTCATACTTAAATAATCTCAAACTTTTTCAACTTTCACGCAATACATGAGCATGAGCCATGGATATAGCACTATGGGTGGAATAGAATATGATGGTGGGGATTGTGTGGAGAAGACAAAAAGGAGAAAGTCTCACATTGATGAGGATAATCAACGGGCTATGGAGATGCCCATCAATTGATGTCAACATGAGGAGTAGGGATTGCCATGCAACAGATGCACTAGAGCTATAAATGAATGCAAGCTCGACAAAAAGAAAACTAGTGGGTGTGCATCCAACTTGCTTGCTCACGAAGACCTAGGGCATTTTGAGGAAGCCCATCGTAGGAATATACAAGCCAAGTTCTATAATGAAAAATTCCCACTAGTATATGAAAGTGACAACATATGAGACTCACTATATGAAGCACATGGTGCTACTTTGAAGCACAAGTGTGGAAAAGAGATAGTAACATTGCCCCCTTTTTATTTATTTATTTTTCTTTTTTCTTTTTTGGCCTTTTTTTTCCTTTTTGGCCTTTTTTTTCTTTTTCTTTTTTTATTTGGTCTTTATTTTTTTCTTTTTGGCCTTTATTTTTATTTTTCTTTTTGGAGACAATTCTCTAATAATGATGCTCATCACACTTTTATTGATTTACAACAGATGAATTACAACTCGAAACTAGAACAAGATATGACTCTATATGAATGCCTCCGACGGTGTACCGGGATGGTGCAATGAATCAAGAGTGACATGTATGAAAAATTATGCATGGTGGCTTTGCCACAGATACGATGTCAACTACATGATCATGCAATGGCAATATGACAAAAGTAATGCGTGTCATGATGATAAACGGAACAGTGGAAAGTTGCATGGCAATATATCTCGGAATGGCTATGGAAATGCCATAATAGGTAGGTATGGTGGCTGTTTTGAGGAAGATATAAGAAGGTTTATGTGTGATAGAGCGTATCGTATCACGGGGTTTGGATGCACCGGCAAAGTTTGCACCAACTCTCAAGGTGAGAAAGGGCAATGCACGGTACCGAAGAGGCTAGCAATGATGGAAAGGTAAAAGTGCATATAATCCATGGACTCAACATTAGTCAAAAGAACTCATATACTTATTGCAAAAATTTAGAAGTCATCAAAAACCAAGCACTACGCGCATGCTCCTAGAGGGATAGATTGGTAGGAAAAGACCATCTCTCGTCCCCGACCGCCACTCATAAGGATGCACAATCCAAGGACACCTCATGTTTCAAATTTGTTACACAACTTTAACCATACGTGCTTGCTACGGGACTTGCTAACTTCAACACAGGCATTCTTTAAATTCATAATCACCCAACTACCATGACTTTAATATCACTACCTCCATATCTAAAAACAATTATCAAGTATCAAATTGATCATAGCATCCAATTCACTTCCTATGATAGTTTTTATTATACCCAACTTGGATGCCCACCATTCTAGGAACAATTTTATAACCATAGAAAATACCATGCTGTTCTAAAAGACTCTCAAAATAATATAAGTGAAGCATGAGAGACTAGAAATTTCTACAAAATTAAGCCACTGTCGTGCTCTAAAAGATATAAGTGAAGCACTACAGCAAAAAACTATCTAGCTCAAAAGATATAAGTGAAGCACATAGAGTATTTTAATAAATTTCAATCAAGTGGGATTATCCCAAAAGGTGTGTACATCAAGGATGACTGTGGTAAACTAAAAAGCAAGTACTAATATCATACATGACGCTCCAAGCAAAACACATATCATGTGGCGAATAAAAATATAGTTCCAAGTAAAGTTACCAATGAACGAAGACGAAAGAGGGGATGCCTTCCGGGGGCATCCCCGAGCTTAGGCTTTTGGCTACTCTTGAATATCTTGGGGTGCCATGGGCATCCCCAAGCTTAGGCTTTTGCCACTCCTTATTCCATAGTCCATCAAATCTTTACCCAAAACTTGAAAACTTCACAACACAAAACTCAACAGGAAATCTCATAAGCTCCGTTAGTGAAAGAAAGGAAAACCACCACATAATGTACTGTAATGAACTCATTATTTATTTATATTGGTGTTAAAACTACTGTATTTCAAGTTCTCTATGGTTCATACCACTTAAGACTAGCCATAGATGCATCAAAATAAGCAAACAACACACGAAAAACAGAATCTGTCAAAAACAGAACAGTCTGTAGCAATCTATAACTAACACAAACTTATGGAACTTTAAAAATCCTACCAAAATAGTAAGTCCTGGCAAATTTGTCTATTGATCTACAGAAAAGTGAATCAACGCAAAAGCCCATTTTTGGGATTTAACAAAACTAATTTTGTGCGCGCAAAGTTTCTGTTTTTCAGCAAAATCAAATTAATTATCACCATAGGTTATCCTATAGGTTCTCCTTGGCACAAACACTAATTAAAGCATAAAAACACATCTAAACAGAAGGTAGATGCAAAATTTATTACTAAAAAAACAAAAACAAAAAACACAAATAAAATTGGGTTGCCCCCCAACTAGTGCTATCGTTTAACGCCCCTAGCTAGGCATAAAAGCGAAGATAGATCTAAGTAGTGCCATCTTTGGCACTCAATTCATAAGTAGCTCGCATGATAGATTCATAAGGTAATTTAATTTTCTTTCTTGGAAAGTGCTCCATGCCCTTCCTTAATGGAAATTGGAATCTAATATTCCCTTCCTTCATATCAATAATCGCGCCAATCGTTCTAAGGAAAGGTCTACCAAGAATAATAGGGCAAGAAAGATTGCAATCTATATCAAGAACGATAAAATCTACGGGCACCAAATTTCTGTTTCCAACAATAAGAACATCATTGATCCTTCCCATTGGCTTTTTAATGGTGGAATCCGCAAGGTGCAAATTTAAAGAGCAATCATCAAGATCATGGAAACCTAGAATATCACATAAAGTTTTCGGAATCGTGGAAACACTAGCACCCAAATCACACAAAGCAAAACACTCATGATCTTTAATTTTAATCTTTATAGTAGGTTCCCACTCATCATTAAGTTTTCTAGGTATAGAAACTTCCAAATTAACTTTTCATCATAAGATTGCATCAAGGCATCAACGATATGTTTGGTAAAAGCTTTATTTTGACTATAAGCATGAGGAGAATTAACAACGGATTGCAACAAGGAAATACAACCTTCTAGAGAACAATTATCATAATCAAATTCCATGAAATCTGAGATAGTGGGTTCAATGCTATTTAAAGTCATGACCTCTCCAATCCCACTTTTAGCAAATTTAGCATCAAGATCTAAAAACTCTGAATTATTGGGACGCTTTCTAACTAAAGTTGACTCATCTCCAGTCCCATTATTATTAAGATTCATATTGCAAAACAAAGATCTAAAAGGGTACACATCAATAACTTTAAGATTTTCATCATTATTTTCATTGAAAGTAGAAGAACACGCCTTTACAAAGCAATCTTTCTTAGCAAGCAATCTAGCGGTTCTTTCCTTGCACTCATCAATGGAAATCCTCATGGCTTTGAGAGACTCATTGATATCACGCTTAGGAGGAGTAGATCTAAGTTTAAGACAATCAACATCAAGCGAAAGTCTATCAACGTTCCTAGCCAAATCATCAACTTCGAGCAATTTTTCTTTAAGCAAGGCATTAAAATTCTTTTGAGAGATCATAAATTCTTTCACACTATTCTGAAAATCAGAGGGCATGTTATTAAAATTACCATAAGAATTATTGTAGGAATTTCCATAATTATTAGAGGAATTACTAGGGAACGGTCTAGGATTAAAGTTTCCTCTATAAGCATTGTTTCCAAAACTATTCCTACCAACAAAATTCACATCCATAGATTCATTATTATTCTCAATCAAAGTAGACAAAGGCATATCATTGGGATCAAAAGGAGCACTCTTAGTAGCAAATAATTTCATAAGTTCATCCATCTTTCCACTCAACACATTGATTTCTTCTATAGCATGCACTTTTTACTAGAAGATCATTCGGTGTGCCATTGAGAATAATTAGCCATAATATTATCAAGGAGTTTTGTAGCATCTCATAAAGTGATTTCCATAAACGTGCCTCCCGCGGCCGAATCTAAAAGATTTCTAGAAGCAAAGTTCAAACCGGCATAAATTTTTTGTGTGATCATCCATAAATTCAAACCATGAGTAGGGCAATTGTGAATCATCAATTTTATTCTTTCCCAAGATTGGGCAACATGTTCATGATCAAATTGTTTAAAATTCATAATATCGTTCCTAAGAGTAATGATCTTAGCGGGAGGAAAATATTTAGAGATAAAATCATCTTTGCATTTAGTCCAAGAATCAATACTATTTTTAGGCAAAGACGAAAACCAAACGTTAGCACGGTCTCTAAGGGAAAATGGAAATAACTTCAATTTAACAATATCATTATCCGTATATTTCTTCTTTTGCATATCACACAAATCAACAAAGTTATTTAGATGGGTAGTGGCATCTTCACTAGGAAGGCCGGCGAATTGATCTTTCATAACAAGATTCAGCAAAACAGTATTGATTTCACAAGACTCAACATCATTAAGAGGAGCAATCGGAGTACTAAGTAAATCATTATTATTGGTATTGGAGAAATCACACAATTTGGTATTATCTTGCGCCATGGCAACAAGTAATCCAGCAGATAAGCAAACAGAAAAAGGCAAGCGAAAGAGAGAGAGAGAGAGAGGAAAATATTGGAAAAAAGAGGGCGAATAAAATGGCAAGGGTGAAGTGGGGGAGAGGAAAACAAGAGGCAAATGGCAAATAATATAAATGCGAGGGAGATGAGTTTGTGATGGGTACTTGGTATGTCTTGACTTGAGCGAAGACCTCCCCGACAATGGCGCCAGAAATCCTTCTTGCTACGTCTTGAGCTTGCGTTGGTTTTCCTTGAAGAGGAAAGGGTGATGCAACAATAGTAGCGTAAGTATTTCCCTCAATTTTTGAGAACCAAGGTATCAATCTAGTAGGAGGCTCCTCAAAAGTCCCACGCACCTACACAAACAAACAAAGAACTCGCAACCAACACAATAAAGGGGTTGTCAATCCCTTCACGGCCACTTGCGAAAGTGATCTCTGATAGAGATAGTATGATAAGATAAATATATTTTTGGTATTTTATAATATAGATTGGAAAAGTAAAGATGCAAATAAACATGCCTCCCGCGGCCGAATCTAAAAGATGTCTAGAAGCAAAGTTCAAACCGACATAAATTTTTTGTGTGATCATCCATAAATTCAAACCATGAGTAGGGCAATTGTGAATCATCAATTTCATTCTTTCCCAAGATTGGGCAACATGCTCATGATCAAGTTGTTTAAAATTCATAATATCGTTCCTAAGAGTAATGATCTTAGCGGGAGGAAAATATTTAGAGATAAAAGCATCTTTGCATTTATTCCAAGAATCAATACTATTTTTAGGCAAAGACGAAAACCAAACTTTAGCACGGTCTCTAAGGGAAAACGGAAATAACTTCAATTTAACAATATCATTATTCGTATATTTCTTCTTTTGCATATCACACAAATCAACAAAGTTATTTAGATGGGTATTGGCATCTTCACTAGGTAGGCCGGCGAATTGATCTTTCATAACAAGATTCAGCAAAGCAGTATTGATTTCACAAGACTCAACATCATTAAGAGGAGCAATTGGAGTACTAAGGAAATCATTATTATTGGTATTGGAGAAATCACACAATTTGGTATTATCTTGCGCCATGGCAACAAGTAATCCAGCAGACAAGAAAACATAAAAAGGCAAGCGAAAGAGAGAGAAAGAGAGAAGAGAAGATTGGGAAAAAGAGGGCGAATAAAACGACAAGGGTGAAGTGGGGAGAGGAAAACAGGAGGCAAATGGCAAATAATATAAATGCGAGGGGGATGAGTTTGTGATGGGTACTTGGTATGTCTTGACTTGAGCGAAGACCTCCCCGACAATGGCACCAGAAATCCTTCTTGCTACGTCTTGAGCTTGCGTTGGTTTTCCTTGAAGAGGAAAGGGTGATGCAACAATAGTAGCATAAGTATTTCCCTCAATTTTTGAGAACCAAGGTATCAATCAAGTAGGAGGCTCCTCAAAAGTCCCACGCACCTACACAAACAAACAAAGAACTCGCAACCAACACAATAAAGGGGTTGTCAATCCCTTCACGGCCACTTGCGAAAGTGATCTCTGATAGAGATAGTATGATAAGATAAATATATTTTTGGTATTTTATAATATAGATTGGAAAAGTAAAGATGCAAATAAAAGTAGATTGAAAGCTTATATGATAAAAGATAGACACGGGGGCCATAGGTCTCACTAGTGGCTTCTCTCAAGATAGCATAAGTATTACGGTGGGTAAACAAATTATTGTCGAGCAATTGATAGAAAAGTGAATAATTATGAGATTATCTAAGCATGATCATGTATATAGGCATCACGTTCGTGACAAGTAGACTGACTCCTCCCTGCATCTACTACTATTACTCCACACATCGACCGCTATCCATCATGCATCTAGAGTATTAAGTTCATAAGAACAGAGTAACGCATTAAGAAAGATGACATGGCGTAGAGGGATAAACTCATGCAATATTATATAAACCCCATCTTTTTATCCTCGATGGCGACAATACAATACGTGCCTTGCAACCCTTATTTTCACTGGGTAAGGACACCGCAAGATTGAACCCAAAGCTAAGCACTTCTCCCATGGAAAGAAAGATCAATCTAGTAGGCCAAACCAAACTGATAATTCGAAGAGACTTGCAAAGATAACTCAATCATACATAAAAGAATTCAGAGAAGATTCAAATATTTCTCATAGATAAACTTGATCATAAACCCACAATTCGTCGGATCTCGATAAACACACCGGAAAAAGAGTTACATCAAATAGATCTCCACAAGAGAGGGGGAGAACATGGTATTGAGGTCCAAAAAGAGAGAAGAAGCCATCTAGCTAATAACTATGGACCCGAAGGTCTGTGGTAAACTACTCACAACTCATTGGAGGGGCTATGGTGTTGATGTAGAAGCCCCCTGTGGTCGATTCCCCCTCCGGTGGAGCGCTGGCGAAGGCTCCAAGATGGGATCTCGCGGATACAGAAGGTTATGGCGGTGGAAATTGTTTTTCGTTGGCTCCCTGGATGTTTTCGGGGTACGTGGGTATATATAGGAGGAAGAAGTAGGTCGGTGGCCGCCCGAGGGGCCCACGAGAAAGGGGGGCGCGCCCTGTACTCCAAGTCCTCTGGATCATGGTCGTTCCAAAAATCACGCTCCCGAAGGTTTCATTCCGTTTGGACTCCGTTTCATATTCTATTTTTTCGAAATACTTAAATAGGCAAAAAAACAGCAACACGGGCTGGGCCTCCGGTTAGTAGGTTAGTCCCAAAAATGATATAAATGTGTACAATAAAGCCCATAAACATTCAAAAGGGGTAATATAATCGCATGGAACAATCAAAAATTATAGATACGTTGGAGACGTATCACCGACCACTAGAGTGGCCGATTCCTAGCAGACGGCATGATCTATACCCTTGAAGTTTGCACCCACATAATGGCGACGAGACAGGGCGTGGCTACAGTGAAGCCTGCCACCCCCGAAGCTCGGAGCGAGCGTGGCCATAGTGCGCCGTACGGGGCGGCCATTCCCCGTCCCGCGCATCACTGTTGCTACGTTCACCATGACGTCGCCCACGACAGGCTGTCAGTATGGCCCGCAGGCGGCGGGCCCCTCCTGTCAGAGAGAATCAAGAGGACGGCTCAACTTGACCAGTCGGCTTTGGGGGAGGCCGGCTCCCAGTAGCCGGCCTGCCCCTGCACTGGAAGTTTGTGCATCACTAACCAGATGAAACGGGGCAAGGCTACAGTGAGTGCCCACCAGGCGGCAGTACTGTAGCCATGCTTACCTCGACAAAGCCATCGTCACCAGGAGAGAGGCTACAGTTACTAGCAGCCGACAAAACCCCTGGACGGTGGGCCAAGCCTGTCGGCCAAGAGGCAGGCAGCCGGTAGGACCCACCAGTCGGCGGGCCCCAGCGACCGGCGGAGAAGCCGGCGACTATAGACACTGACGATCGGGACCCACATCCAGCTGGATTACCATTGTAGCCCTCGGGGTAGGCCTATATAAACCCCCCAGGGCACCCATGCAAAGGGTTGATCTCTTGGAGTTTTATACACCACCTAGAGAGAAGAGGAGAGCTAGCCTTGCCCTTCTTCTTCCTCTAGGTAAACAGCTCAAGGAGCATCTTCTAGCTACTTGTTGATCTAGTGACCATGTGGAGACCCCACAGAGCAGGACTAGGGGTGTTATCTCCTAGGAGATCCCCGAACCTAGGTAAGATTCGTCGGCGTGCATGTCTTCGCCTTATCCCGTATCCAGGCTCCGGCGATGTCTTTCTGGCTCGCACCTACCACCCGACATTTGGCGCCCACCATGGGGCCAGGTGCACCGTCGTCCAGAGACCTGCTCTGGACGGGAACCCTCTTCCTTCCTAGCGAGCGTAGCCAGCCTAGCATGCCCGATGGCGCTTGCCCTGACGTGCCGCATGGCGTCGATGATGCCTGCGCAGCGAGCTGCCTCGCCAATCTTCTCGGCGAGGTCCGCCTCTCCGATGAGCACGCGCCAGGCGCGGATGCAACCAGCTCTAAGAGCTGCCTTGTCAACTTCCTTGGCAAGCTCGACATCGCCAAGGAGCTCACCTCCGAGTTGGAGTCGATCAGCTCCACCGATCCAATGCTTGTTGACTCCGACATGGCATCCCTTGACGCCTTCCCCACCAACATGGTGGTCATCGACGACCCTATTCCTCAAGGTGATAGCGGCGGCAGCACTGTTACTGAGGTGCTGGTCATTAGTCATGGTGCCGCCTCTGGCAGAAACGTCCACGACACTCTGCAGACTGCGCTGCACGATCTGTCCATCCCCATTCCAGCTGACGCCGATGCCGACACGCTGGAGGCCCACCGCCTTGCCCTTATCAAGAACGACAAGAAGATAGCCTCCATGAGACGCCTCATCGAGGCTTATCAGCGCGAGGTTTACTGTGCCGCCTCTGGCACGCCGCCTGCTGGCGGACCCAGCCGGATTGGCACTATCAAGAAGCGCGGTGTGGCCATCGCCAGCATGCTGGGTGCTGACCGCCCAGTCTACGACATGCCGCTCGAGAACCTGCGTGCCGCCCAGGCGGCAGTAGACGAGCTGGAAGGGCTGGAAGGCGACGAGCTTCATTGCATGACCCGACGCGTCCAGCAGCTCATCGACGCAGCCATAAAGCAGCATGAAGCCGGCGCCCGCACGAGAGTCCTCCCCATGCCGAGAGCACGGCGCGACCTCCCGGACGCTGACTGCAGGCGGCACCCGCGAGCAAAAAGACAAGGAGACGACTGCTACCCGCAGTCGGACTCGCCTCACCATCTTGCGTGATTCAGAAGGCCGCCCCCGAGCCGTGGAGCAACGAGGCAACAACCCGCCTCATCCTCCGCCCCGCAGGGAGAGATATCCCACCCCGCCGCCTGTTGAGCACCCGACACTCAGCGGCCGGCTGGTCCGCCGCGAAGGAATCGGTGAAAATGATGCCCGCCATCAGATTGACCGCCTGGCGCGATCCCCAGCGCTAGAAGAAGAAGATGGTGTCGGCCCACCTTGTTTCGACCCCCGCATCCACGACGAGCCTTTCCCCAAAAGGTTCTTGCTCCCAAGAGACACGCCAAAATATAACGGCTCGGTGTAGCTGGAAGATTGGTTGATAGACTACTCCACTGCAGTTAGCATAGCGAACGGCAAGAGGCGCATTGCCGTGAAGTACATCCCCCTCATGCTTCAGGGCACGACATTTACCTGGTTGAACAACCTCAAGCCTTACAGCGTCAACAGCTGGCTGGACTTCATAGAAGTCTTCATTCGCAACTTCACCAGCACGTACAAGCAGGCACCCAAGCCACGTCAGCTTTCCCTTTGTGTCCAACACCGAACAGAGTCCAGCCGCGACTACCTGACGCGCTGGGCCGAGCTCCACAACTCCTGCGATGGACTGCACGAGGTGCAAGCAGTAGAGTACTTCACCGCCGGGTGCCGAGAGGGCACCCTCCTCAAGCACTGACATCTCTGCGACGAGCCGACTACACTCGACAAACTGCTGATCATAGGAGACAAGTACGCCACAGCCGACTCCTCAATGAAGACCGAGCTCTGAGTGGACGTCTCTAGAAAGGTGCTTCCTCTGGCTCCAAAAACGCCGGCTGGCGACTCCAGTCGGCGCCCGCATCAGAATGACCACAAGCGCAAGGCTCCAATGCCGACTTCCACCAGTTAACAAGTGGTGATGATCAAAGCCGAGCATCTTGAAGGGCAGCCGATGCCCAAGCGTCCGAAAGGCGGCAGGCCGGCTTGGCAGCCGACTTTTTCCTACGAGCAAACCCTTGAAGCCCCCTGCAAGTTCCACAGTGGCGCAAAGCCATCAAACCACATAACCCGGAAGTGCCATTGGCTCACCCGAATTTCCAAGGGCGAAGGACTGTTTCCTCCTCCGCCTGTTGGCCAGCCGCCTCCGACTCCTCAGCAGCCGGCCGCCGCCTAGCAGCCGGGGCCATTCAAGATGAGTTCCCTGACGAGCATGCAGCCTATGTCATCTTTACAAGCCAAGATGAAGACAGGCGCAGCCGGCGCTGACAACACCAAGAGGTCAATGCAGTCGCCTCCAAAGATCCAGAGTTCATGAATTTGTCTGAAAAGCCCATCAGTTGGAGCCGAGCTGATCATCCAGAGGTGGTGCCGTCTCCGGGCTCCTATGCATTGGTATTGGATGCCACCTTTGCAACAGAGAGGCGAGCTGCTCGTTTCTCCCGAGTTTTGATTGATGGCGGGAGCAGCATCAACATCATGTACCGCGACACCATGGAGAAGCTGAATATCAAGACGAAGCAGCTCTTGCCCAGTCGGGCCGTCTTCCATGGCACTATACCCGGTCTATCACGCTCACCAATCGGCAAGATCAAGATAGATGTCCTCTTTGGGGACAAAGACCACTTCCGCCGTGAAGCAGTTTGGTTTGAGGTGGTGGATCTAGAGAGCCCATACTGCACCTTGCTTGGCCGACCTGCCTTGGCCAAGTTCATGGTTGTGCCACACTATGCCACCTCAGGATGAAGATGTCGAGCTCCAAGGGCATCATCACCATAGTTGGAGACTACAAGAAATCCTCTACCTGCGCTGCAGCCAGCAGCCGGCTGGCCAAATCCCTCATGATTGCTGCTGAGAAAAAGATCCTTGACCAGGTTGTGGCCATGGACGGCAAGCAACCGGACCTATCGCCTGATCCCAAGGAGTCGGAAGCTCAGGGCTCCTTCCAGCCGGCCAAGGAAACAAAGAAGATACCTCTGGACCCAGAGCACCCGGGGAGGTTTGCTGTTCTAGGAGCAAACCTGTACAGCAAATAGGAAAGCGAGCTCATCAATTTCCTCTATGAGAATCGGGATATCTTTGCATGGTCCCGCAAGGACATGCCAGGTGTTCCGACGGATTTCGCGGAGGACAAGCTACATGTCCGAGCAGATACAAAACCAGTCAAACAGCCCCTCTGTCGACTGTCAAAGAAGAAGAGAAGGATTGTTGGTGAAGAGATAGCGCGGCTTTTGGCAGCCGGCTTCATTATGGAGGTGTTCTTTCCAGAATGGCTTGCCAACCCAGTCCTTGTACTGAAGAAGAACAAGAAATGGCGCATGTGTATAGATTATACCAGCCTCAACAAAGCTTTCCCCAAAGATCCATTTGCTTTACCCAGGATTGACCAAGTGATAGACTCCACAGCCGGATGCAAGCTGTTGAGTTTCTTGGATGCCTACTCAGGTTACCATCAGATCATGTTGGATCCAGTCGACTGCCTGAAGACCGCCTTCATCACACTGTTCGGAGCTTTCTACTACCTGACCATGACATTCGGCTTGAGAAATGCCGATGCCACTTTTCAGCGTTGCATCCCGAAATGCCTCCTCAAACAACTTGGCAGAAATGCCCACGTCTACATAGACGATATTGTGGTGAAGATGGAAAAGCACGGCACCCTGCTGGAAGATCTCAAGGAAACATTTGATAACTTGCGCCAATTTCAGATCAAGCTCAACCCTGAGAAATGTGTGTTCGGAGTACCAGCCGACCAGCTCCTAGGCTTCCTGGTCTCTAAACGCGGCATCGAATGCAACCTAGTGAAGATCAAGGCCATAGAGAGGATGTTGATTCCCACCCGGCTTCGCGATGTCCAAAAGTTCACCGGGCGCCTGGCCTCCCTTAACTGCTTCATCAGTCAGATGGGGAGAAGGCTCTCCCCCTGTATCAGCTCATGAGGAAGTCCACTCATTTTGAGTGGAACGACCAAGCGGACGAAGCTTTTCACAAACAGAAGAAGATGTTGACCACGCCACCTGTCCTGGCGGCACTGACTAAGAAAGAGCCCATGCTCCTGTACATAGGCGCAACTAGCCGGGTGGTCAGCACTGTCATCATGGTTCAGCACCCAGAAATTGCCCACCCGCAGTCAAACGGCCAAGTCCAGCAAGCAAATGGCCTCATCCTGTCCGGCATCAAGCCCCGACTAGTTGAGCCACTGGAGCGCTCGGCCGGCTGCTAGCTCGAAGAGTTGCCGACCGTCCTCTGGAGCTTGCGTACCAGCCCAAACAAGTCAACTGGCTTCACTCCTTTCTTCCTTGTGTATGGTGCCGAGGCTGTCATCCCAACTGATATCGAGTTTGACTCACCTCGAGTCACCATGTACACGAAAGCGGAGGCAAAGGTGGCGCGAGAAGACGGCGTCGACCTGCTGGAAGAGGGCCAGCTATTAGCACTCAGCAGGTCCGCCATCTACCAGCAGGGTTTCCGCCATTACCACAATCGGAAGGTCAAGCCAAGATCCTTCCAAGAGGGTGACCTTGTGCTCCGACTGATCCAGCGAACAGCCGGCTAGCACAAGCTCTCGGCACCTTGGGAAGGCCCCTTCGTCATCAACAAGGCCTTGGGCAATGACTCCTACTACTTGATCGACGCGCAGAAGCCCAAGGCACGCAAGAGAGATGATTCCGGCAAGGAGTCGGAACGCCCATGGAATGCCAATCTCCTTCGAAGATTTTATAGTTAATGCAGTATGTACCACGCTATCTTTTGTATTAATTACAAGACATCAGGTCCCCTGAGGAGCACTCGGGGACTACCCTCTTTTATCTATATGACGAGTATCATGCCTATGAATGTGCAACTACATTTGTTCTTTTGTACGGCACCGGTTCGACCAGTCAGCCCGGGGACTTGCCACCTTGAATTATGTTAAGCACCACCTGCAGTCAGACATGTAGTGTGCCGACACGTAAGCCCTCTCTTACCAAAAGTCGCAGCTCGCAGAATCGGTTGTTCGACTGGCAAGAGTTAAAGGCAGGAAAATATGCCCACACGAAAAAAGGCTAAGGACCAATGGGCTTACATAACACAAGCCGGCTCCCCACCCTGCCAACCGACTGCTAAGCAGCCGGCTGGTCAGCTTCCCACTCCCTTGCCACAATCTAAGAAAGCTAAAGTACTTGCCCTCCCACATGGCCAAGTACTTTCCCAGCCACAGACTGCAGAGCAGCTGTCCGTCTAGGTAGGCGGCGACCAAGGGAGGGCAACAAAGGAAACAGCCGGAAAAAGATTTAAAGCAAGCACAGTCAAAAGTCGACACTAGCAGAGCACATGCCAGATCATATTTACACAAAAGGCCTTCGAAGGCCGGCATTCAACGTTAGTTTGAACACACCCCCAGTGGGTGGAACTGCGCAAATTTAACAAACATTGTTCAAAAGACTGACGAGCAGGAAAACAAAGATAAAAGTGACAGCTTAGGCAAAGGGTGCAACTGGCGAGTTTGGCAGGTCGATGGAGACGGAGGCGCTGGCTGGATGAGTGGCAGGTTGACGAGTTTAGGCTTGATCATCGCTAGTAGCAGGCGGCGTGTTCGCACGTGCCTCGTTGCTGGAGGCACGATCAGCTGAGGCTGGCCTGCCGCTCCATCATCTGGCGCGGTGTCTTCACCGTCCTCTTCCTCCTCCTCCTCACCCTTGTCACTAGAGTCGATCTTCTCTGCCAAGTCTTCACCATCCGTCGGGTTTAGCCCAAACCAGTCTGCTGGCAATGCAGCGCCATCATCGTTCAGCTCAGGGATGAAGGCGCTTGTGTCGGTGTACTAGGCAATCGCTACAACACGATGAATGATACCTGGTCGCACCGCCGCCAGCTCCTTGTGGGCCTCATGCCGGAATGTGGCCAGCTGGGATAGATCCAGCACGGTATACCACACTCGGACGAACTCCAATGCCCGCCTGTCGCCTGCCCGGGCTGCAGAAGCCTTCCACGCCACGAAGCGGCCGATTGCCACCTCCAGCCAGTCGGTAGTCTGACTAGGGGTGCGAGGAATCACCTCGTCAGGACAAACGGCGGAAAGCACCTGAGCTCCAATGGGCTGAAGGCGGCGGAGCGTCTTGTGGGCTAGCTGGAGACGAGTCTGGATGGCCAAGAGCTGCTCCTCAAGCGTCCGCGAGCATTTGGCGCAATCTTAGCACCAGCCTGCCTCTGCGCGTTGCGGTGGGCCTTGATGACCTGGCTGGCGGGAACAGAGTAGTCGGGAAAGTACTCTGCATGAAGAAGAAAATAAAATGCAAAGTCAGAAGTCGGACCAAGCAACAGGCGGGAAACAAAGGGACGAAGAGGAAGGCAGCTTGCCGTCAACCATGTCTTCGATTTGGCCGTAGCCGGCGTTCAGCGCACTCCTCGACTCGGCCCAGTTCGCCTCCTCGGTCTTGTACTCGGCTTGGAGGGTGGCCTCGCTATCCTTCACCGCCTTTAGAGCCGCCTTATGACTCTCCTCCTGGTCAGCCAACTTCTTGGCCAGGCGGTCGCGCTCCCGAGCCGCGGCACTGCACTCGGCCTCCTTGGTGCACAATGCGGTCTGGGCCTCACCCAGTTGTTGCTGCATGGCGGCGTTGGCCTCTACAAAGACAACAAAAGAAGAATAAATACTAAGAAAGTAGTCGCCAGAAAAGATCCGGCCCGACTGCTCAGCAATCGGCCCGAATCTCGGGGACTACAACCAGTGGGAGGGCTGATGCACCCCCACGAGAGATAGAAGGCGGAACACATACTACGCCATTCAGACAGGTCGGTGGTCTTCTTAGTCACCTCCCGGACATGGCAGTTGAAGGCGTTCGCACGGAAGTTATGATTATCCAACAAAAGGACAGACGAACAAGTAAAGACAAGTCAGCACCCGAGTCTACTTAGAAGTTCCAAGCCGCCTGCTCACCAGCCAACCCGGAACTCGGGGACTACACCCAGTGGGTGCGTTGATGCGCCCCCACGAAAGAATACAAGAGAAAAAAGCAAAAAGCAAGAGGCTTACCTGGATGGCCGTCCGCGTCGCCAGGAACTCCTGGTTGTAGTTCTTCAAGGCGGCGGCCTGAGCCTGAAGCCGAGTCCAGATGTCCTGCGCCGCCTCGTTCAGCACGGCCATCTCGCCCCCCCCCCCCGTCGCCCAGTCCGGCGAGCTGACACTCGCCGTCTCCAGCTCCTGGGTCGACGAGCTTGAGCTCCTGGCCTTCTGCGGGTACGGCACCGAGGCCGCCTTCCCTGCGTGCTGGTGTGGCGGAGATAGAAGCACGAGGTCTGCCCTCGCAGCCGGCTCGCCTCCAGCCGGCGGCACGGGTGGCGCGCTGGGCTGGCCGCCTTGGTCCATCACAGTCGGCGCTGGCGGAATCACCCCCATCTGTGGGGCGATGGCGTCGCCCTCCTCCCTCTCCATAACTGGCTGGTCGCCGCCGGCTCCTTCTGGCGGCACCACCGGGAACTCAGGCGCCACAGCGCGGAGGGGAATGATGAACTGCGGGGGCTGGTTGCGCAAGGCCTCCTGCTCCTGCGCTGCAGCTACGGCATCCGCCTAGGCCTTGGTCGCAGCGTCGGCTTGCGCCCTTGCGGCCTTGTCCGCCGCCTCCTGTGTTTCCCTGGCGGCAGCCGCCCTCTGCTGCTCCGCCTTCCGCTCCTCACGCGCTTCCCGCGCATTCCTATCCATCGCCGCCTGAAGCTCGGCGCGAGGGTCCATGCGGTGGGCGTCGGTGGAGCCTCCCACCGCCCCAACCACGGAGGTGGCGACCGACCGCTCAAGAGAGAGCGGGGATCTATTTTTGAGCAAGATGAAGAAAAATCAGAAGAACCTTGGCAAGAAGGAAGAAAGAATGTGTGAGGGAATCGACACTTACGCGGAAACCATCCGTGGCTCATTGACCACCTTGCGGAAGCGGGTTGCCTTCGCGGCCGCCTCCTCCCGCTTGGTCGCCGCAGTCGAGCTCTTGGGCTTCTTAGGCCGGCTGCCGAACATGGACGGCGCAGCCTGTGCTTCTGCGCGCCGCCTCGAGCAGCCGGCACGACAGACGAGCTCGCGCCCTGCTGATCGGACGCCGGCTGGCGGCGCGGGGCGACCTCTCCCTCGTCGTCGTCCGGCCAGTCCTCTAGGCCGGCCCTGAGTCCTGAGCCGCCTACATTGCCTCCTCCTCCTATGGCGTCGTCGTCCAAGGCGGCCGCCCCCAAGTCGGGGTCGTCCACATCGCTCTCCTCCCAGTTAGGGAGGAACTGACGCTTTGGCCCCGCGGCGTTGGCTGCCGGCTGGAGGAGGGCGCTCTATTTCATAAACTGATTGGTCAGGCCGGCCAAAGAGAAGTCGGCAACTGATGAAAAAAGAAGAAAAGAAGACTTACCATAGGCGGTGGTTTAGCGCGCGAGTACGGCTCCTTGCCGAACCGCCACTCTTCCTCCGAGAGCTTGCAATTCGAGAAGTAGTTCACCAAGTGAGCTACCTCCGTGTGAGGCATCTCCTTGGTGCACAGTCGGCTTGGGTCTCGATGCCCGCTCATCTGGCATATCATATGAGGGCGGCCTTGGAGCGGGAGCACCCGACGTGCCACGAAGGCGGTCAGCAAGTCGGGCCCGGTAAGGCCCTCCGACTTCACCATCACCCTGAGCCGCGAGACGGCAGCGGCTCCGGAGGCCGACAGTGACCTGTCCCGATATGACCAGTTAGGTCGTTTCCCACTCGGCGGGCTGGCTACGTAAGCCGGTAGATTGAACCAGTCGACCTCCGGGAAGATGCTCTTCACGTAGAAGTACGACAGCTGCCACATCTTCACCGACTGTATTAGCTTTATGGGGGGAAACGAATTCTCAGCAGCCGGCCTCCGCACCGCGACGAAGGCGCCACACTGCGCCGCCATGCTCTTGACGATGGTGCCGAGCTTCGAGCAGAAGAACTCGCCCCAAAGCTCGATGGTGGGGAGGACGCCGAGATAGTCCTCGCATAGGGTGCTGAAGGCGGACAATAGCACCACCATATTCGGAGTGAGGTGGTGTGGCTGAAGGCCGTAGAAATCAAGTAAGGCCTGGAAGAAGCCGTTCGCCGGCAGGCCGAGGCCACGCAGGCAATGCGACCTGAAGATGACGCACTCGCCTTCCTCCAGCGCCGGCGAGATCTCCTGCTCCGGCGCGAGGCGGACCTTCACATAGTCCTCGCTGGTTAACCGCCGCGTCCAGCGGAGGAAGTCAATGTGGTCTTCATGGACGTTGGAGCCATCCCAGGCTCCGGCGTGCACCATGAAGACGAGAAGCTGACGAGGAAAGCGCTGTGGCAACGAGTGCGCAACTCCATGGCGGCGAACCATGGCACAGCGAGATTACTGGAGGTGCGGTGCGACGGCTGACAACAGCAGCAACGAAGAAAAAGAACAGGATGGCGGAGAAGCAGATTATCAGATATCGGGTTCCAGCAAAACCCTTAAGGTTCGAACACTAGGGTGCACACGAAGATTTCCCCCTACCGAAACACGCCCTCAGCCTCGACGCGGTCTCTAAGCTAGCTAGATGAACAACACAAGAGACACGAGATTTATACAGGTTCGGGCCACCGTTGTGGTGTAATACCCTACTCCTCTGTGTGGTGTGGTGGATTGCCTCTTGGGCTGATGATGAACAGTACAAGAGAAGAAAAGCCTCGCAAGGAGAGGTGTTCTTGTGCTTGGTGGTTTGCTTGGGGAGGAATTGATCCGTCCCTCCTATTGTGGTGGCTAGCCCTATTTATAGAGGCCCTGGTCCTCTTCCCAAATATTGAGCGGGAAGGGATCCAACAATGGCAATTTTGAAAGGGCACAACTAGTACAAGCTATCCTGACTGAAGGTGGTCTTCGCCTCTCAAAGGCGCTGGTGGTGACGCCGTCTTGGGCTCCACTATGAAATATGTCCTGTCGTCCTGCTGGTCTTGGTCTTGTTGCACCGATATGGAAACCTTTGCTTGACGCCTCGGTACTCCGCGCCTACGCTTGCCCCCTTAGCACCAAAGGGGAAACGAGAACACTACGCACGCTAGCGCCCGCCTGACACCCGCCTGGCCTTGGTCGTCATGGATTGCGTCACGAGAACCTCGCGAGGTACCCCTTGCCTTGATCTCTCTGCTTCCCTCACGAGCCTACCTGGCGAGGCCACTCCGGAGGTGGCCTTGTGTCTTTCCCCCCGCGAGGGTCTTGGTTGATGAAGATGGGCCGTACTGGGCCACTGGTGGAGGCACGCCGCGGGCTGCAGGCAGGAAAGTCTGGGGACCCCCATTCCCAGAACGCATACAGTAGCCCTTGACCCAAGGCATGCTCGGACTCGGTGAAGCCAAAGGCAAGTGCGGAGCACCACAGGCCCGAACAGCCTGCGGCCTTGGTCGACGCGTGGAGACTGATGAGACGTGGGCGTCTTCGCTTCCCCATGCTGCCTCAACAACTGCCCGATTTGACGAGTCCATGTTGCATGCAAAAAGGGTCATCATTACCTGCGATCGTGGATGTCGATGGTTGGCCTCCCTTGGGCAATAAATGGGGGGTGAGAGCACCCATCGCCCATCTCTGCCCATTCCGCTCACTTCTCCTCCCTTGCTCCCGTTGCTTGCAGCGCTCCCATGGCGCCCGCGAAGAGGTTTTCGGCCACGGAGAAGGGGAAGGCTCGCCCAGAAGGGCCTGGCTCTCCTCCGCCCAAGCATGGACGCGGTTGCCCTCGCAAGCACGCTGCTACCCCCATCGTGGCTCCCCACAGCCGAGGCGGTGGCTCTTCACGTGGTGGTGGCCGCCCATGTCGAGGCAGTCCGGCTGGTGGGGGAAGGCGTGCTGTGGCTGCGCGGCCTCCTCGGACGCGATTCCACTCGGTGGAGGTGCTGCCGGAGTTCGTCGTGTGGTTGGAAAACCCGGCCGGCAACTGGCTTTAGCTTCTGCGCTTCTTCGTTAGTGAGCGGCCGACCGCTGGTCCAGGTGGGCTCTGGTTGCAGGCGGATGACTGCTGTAGCAAGGCCTCCTGGGTCGCGGTGGAGGTCTCTGTCACCGGCAACATAGTCTTAGCCCGAGGCTGGCAGACGTTTGCCCGTGCACGTGGCCTGGGCAGGCCATGCACCCTCCACTTCAGGTATGACGGCGACGCGACCCTCTACTTGAGGGTGTTCGGAGGGGATGGGCTGGGTGCTGCCCCAAAGACAGCGACGGCGACGAGGTGCTCGGACTTGGCGACGGCCGTGACGAGGGTGAAGGCGAACCCGCTCCCGGCGTCAACCGCAGCTCATCAAGCTATGGCAGCTCCTCCTCCGGTGACAGCTCCTCAAGTGGTGGCTACGATCAACTGCCGTGCCGCCGTGTCCGCCTCGAGGGTGGCAGCGGGGTGTCCCGTCATAACACTTCGGTGAAGCGCGAGGCGGGATCTGGCTGAGCTTAGGAGGTCGCCGTTGATCCCTCCTCATGAACTGCTGTAGGGCGCGCGCTGCTTTTCTTTTGTTTTCCTTCCTTCCTGCATTGAGAGAGACAAGTATGGGGCCCCGTGGGGGCGTGCAACAAACTATGGTTTCCTAGTTACCATGATGTATTTATTGTTTCTGTGCGGTGTCATGGCGTTATTGTCGTACGTTGGCGTGTAGGAACAACTTAGCTCGGTACATTTGAAGTAGTTTCTGCCTCGCGAGGTGCCTGCTTCAGGCCTCGCCGGGCACCTTAAGATCTGAAAAAACTTGTTGAAAGACTACCATTTTCCGAACCTTGGTCGCAAGGGCTGCTGGCCGTGGCCCGACGCTTCGTGTCATGGTACCCGAGGGGCACGGACGGAGAGGGATGCTCCTGCTGCAAACTCGAATGAGAATGCCTCATGAAAATCAGAAGAAAAGGGCTCGCGAGGGCACCCGTATAGCCCCCTCGCGAGGCTTGCGAGAGAGAGCAAGTCAGACAAGAGATGAAGACAGAAAACAGAGGCAAGAAGTGATTGAACAAGACCGGCAAAGAACATCAGCGGCAACTTCAATCAAAGTACAAACAAGGAAGAGCGAGCCAACTGCAGAAAGAAAATGAAAAGCCGCATCGGGCACTTAGTCTAGTGTTCGGCGTCTTCTCATCAGCGGGGAGCTAAGTGCTGCCACTGGGCTTGGGAGGGAGCCCACGAGGCCTAAGGGTGGCACTCCTGAGACTCCGAGGCGTGTACAACCCCACTCATTATTACGTGAGAGTGTCACGGGCGGCAAGCTTCACAGGCACTGGGCCTTTCTTCGGGGGTAAAACTTCCGGAGGTGCTAGATGTTCTAGGCGTTCGGGATGGGTACCCCATCCTGGGTCTCCAGGCGCGCGGCGCCAGGCCCGGTAACGTGGACGGCCTTGAATGGGCCCTCCCACATGGGTGAGAGCTTGTGCGGCCCTTCCCTGGAGAGCACCCACCTTAGGACGAGGTCACCTACCTTGAGCATCTTTGGGTGGATGTTGCGACACTGGTACCACCACAGCGCTTGTTGGTACCTTGCTACCCGTAGTGTGGCCTCACGGAGGCGTTCCTCCCCCAGCATGAGGTCCATCCCCCGCATGGTGTCCTGCCTCATCAAATGCCAGGACCCGCGCAGAGCGACACCTGACATTGTGAGAGAGAACTGCTTCTGCTTCGTAGACGAGGAAGAATGGGGTCTCGCCTGTTGGTTTGGTGGCGGTGGTGCGGATGGACCACATCACGGACTGAAGCTCGTTGTGCCAGGCCCTGCCGCAAGCCTCCAGCTTCTTCTTGAAAGTTCTTGTCTTGAGGCTTCTCAGGACCTCCACGTTGGCGCGTTCATCCTGGCCATTGCTCTGGGGGTGCGCCACCGAAGCGTAGCAGATCTACGTTCCAAGATTAGCACAATATGTTTTGAAGAGATTGCTGGTGAACTACGAACCATTGTCGGTGATGATGCGGTTAGGGACCCAAACCGGCTCACGAGGCCCTTGATGAACTTGACCGCGGACCTGGCGGGATGGTGCAGATGGCTTCCACCTCCGCCCACTTGGTGAACTTGTCGATAACGACGTAGAGGTAGCGGTAGCCCCCAGGCGCTCAGGGGAATGGGCCCATGATATCCAGCCCCCAGACCGCGAACGACCACGTGAGCGGGATGGTCTGCAGGCCCTGCACTGGCTCATGGATCTGCTTGGGGTGGAATTGGCAGGCTTCGCAGGACTTCACCAGCTCTGTCGCGTCGTTGAGTGCCGTAGGCCAGTAGAACCCACTGCAAAACGCCTTGCCGACGAGGGTCCGTGACGACGAATGGTGTCCGCAATCTCCACCGTGTATGTCGGTCAGCAGCTCCTTCCCCTATTCCCTGGAGATGCAGCATAGGGAAACATCATTTGGCCGCTTCCGATATAACTCACCGTCCTGGATGTAGTAGGCCGTGGCCTGCCTGGCCACGCGCTTCGCGTCCTCCTCTTTCTCTGGCAGCGTCCCTTGCATCAGGTAGTCCTTGAATTCCGTGGTCCAACATCCCTCCTAAGGCTCCAGCGCCAAGAGTAGGCGGGATCCTGAGGTCGGGCCACAGGCCGGTGCTCATGTGGCAGGTGGCTGAGGGAGTTCTTCCCGAGGCTGTGCCGTGCTTGAAAGCAATGGTGCTGCCAACGGCTTGAAGAGTCGTTCCTCGAAAACGCCAGGCTCCTGAGGCAGCCGTATGGACGCCCTCCTGGCGATGTCATAGGCCTCTTGGTTGGTGCCGCGAGGCACATGCTGCAACTCCATCCCCCAAAACTGCTTCTCCATCTTGCGTACTTCCACAAGGTATGCTTCCATGTGCTCGTCCTTTGGCTCATACACCTTGTTGGACAAGTTGACGAGGAGTTGTGAATCGCCCTTGATGATGAGGCGCTTCACCGCCAGTGTTGTCGCAGCTTTCAGGCCTGCTATGAGGCCCTCATATTCTGCTATGTTGTTGGCGACCTTCTCGCTGTGCTGGATATAGAGATGTACAGTGTAGTAGAGCTTGTCCTGAGTGGGGGATATAAGCACTGCACCAGCACCTGCGCCCTGTTGCGAGAATGCTCCATCGAAGTACATGACCCAGCCATCTGGTGCCTCACTTCCTAGGGAGAGAGACCGATCCTCGCCCGCCTTGAGCCTTGGTGCCTCCGTCCATTCAGCCACGAAATCAGCAAGTGCAGCTCCCTTGACGACCCTGGTTGTGCTGAGCTCCAACTGAAATGCCTACAGCTCGATGTTCCATTCGGCAACCCTCCTAGCGGAGTTGGGGCTCCTGAGTACCCTTTCCAAAGGGTAGGCCAAGACAACCTTGATGGGGTGACCTTGAAAGTAGTGCCGCAGCTTACACGAGGCCACCAGAGCGCGAGTAAGAGCTTCTGAGGCATGGGGTACCGTGCCCTTGGATCCCGCAACACAGTGCTGAAAAAATACCCCGGATGCTCGATGAGGGTGGGTGCGCTGATGTGGCCTGTGTCCTCCAGAGGTTGAGGTGCTTCCTGAGACGATGGAGCCCCCAACGCCTGGTCGCTTGGTGCTGCCTCGTCAGGCCCGGGGGCGTCTTTCTGCTGGTCTTGGTCCCTATTGTCGCTGTCGTGGTCCTCGCGAGGCTTTCCTGGCCTTGTGCCACCCCGGCTGAGGCCGTGGCTGGGCGGGACACGGCCCTAGCCCGGCGTTCCTGCCGAATCGCCACCGGGGCTGCGCTGGCGGAGTAGGGAGTGGCGCTGCGGTAGAGCACCAGGGACTCGAGAGGGCACGACGCCACCATCACGGGAGGGCTGGACAAATATTTCTTGAGGTCTTGAAACACTTGGTCGGCCTCCCATGTCCAGTCAAACGGGCCCTTCTTCTTCTTCAGCTTGAAGAATTGCTGGGCGCACTCCCCCATCTTTGAGATGAAGCGTCCTAACGCAGTCACGCGACGAGCCAGCTACTGCATTTCTCTAAGGGTTTGCAGTGGACTCAAGTCTTCGATTGCCTTGACCTTCTCCGGGTTGACCTCGGCCCCCCTGTGGGACACGAGGAAGCCCATCAGCTTGCCAAAAGGGACGCCGAACACGCACTTCTCCGGGTTGAGTCGCAGGTCCACCTGGCGGAGGCTCGCGAAGGTCTCCTCCAGGTCCTGGATCAAGGTCCTCGCCTCCCGAGATTTCACCACAATGTCGTCGACGTAAGCCTCGGTGTTTTTCCCGAGCTGCCGGCCCAAGGCAATGTGCATCAGCCGCTGGAAGGTCGCGCCCACGTTCCGCAACCCGAACGACATGCAATTGTAGCAGTGCACCCCACATGTTGTCAGGAAGGCTGTCTTCTCCACGTCTTCCACCGCCATCTTGATTTGGTGATAACCCAAAAACGCATCTAGGAAACACAGCAGGTCGCACTAGGCGGTGGAGTCGACGATCTGGTCAATGCGGGGAAGCAGGAATGGATCTTGGGGGCAGGCCTTGTTGAGGTTGGTGAAGTCGATGCACATGTGCTCCTTTCCCCCCTTTTTTGGCACGACAACGGGTTTTGCCAGCCATTCGGGGTAGCGAACCTCGCGAATGACACCTGCTACCTCTAGCTTGAGGGTTTCTTGGACGATGAAGGCCTGCTTCTCTGTGGACTACCGCATCGCTTTCTGCTTCACGGGGCAAACATTGGAGCACACATTCAGGTGATGCTCAATCACCTCCCTTGGGACCCCCGCTAGCTGCTTGGGTTCCCACGCAAACACTCCTTATTCGAGCGCAAGAACTTCACCAACACCTTCTCTTGGTCGGGGTCGAGGTTGGCACCTAAGGTGAAGGTGACACCCGAGGAACCGTCTTCCTCAACCTGCACCTGCTTGGTCTCTGCCTTATCCTGGGTGAACATTTGCTTCTTTTTGGTCGGTACAGCTTCCTTGGCCTTGGAGGCGTCCGTGCCGGCGGTCTGCACCGCCGCGGCAGCCTTGAGGGCCGGCTTGAGCGCCAGTAGAGCCTCCTTGGTATCACCAGCTATGGTGAGGACGCCGCTGCTCCCAGGCATCTTCATGAGGTTGTAGGCCGGATGGGTTGCTGCCATCAACTGAGCCAAGGCAGGGTATCCGAGGATGGAATTGTATGGGAGGCCAATGTGGGCGATGTTGAAGTCGACCAGCTCCGTGCGGTAGTTGTCGTGGGTGCCAAAGGTCACGGGAAGGCAGATCTGCCCCAGGGAACTAGAGGAAACGCCTCCGACGCCCGAGAAGGGCTTGCTGGGTCGGAGCCGTTCCAGCGGTACATGGAGGAGGCTGAAGGCCTCCACCGAGAGCACGTTGAGGCTGACACCACCGCCGATGAGGGTTTTGGTGACGGCCACCTAGCAAATGGTGGGCGTGCAGAGCATCGGGAGCGCACCTGAGCAGGCGGTGTTGACGGGGTGATCTTCCGAGTTGAAGGTCAGGTTGGCCTTGGGCGCCACCCAACCTGGGGGGGCTCTTTGCCGCGCAAGGGCGGTGCCGATCTGACGAAAGAATGGCTTGGCGTGGTGGTCTGAGGGTGGCGCCTGCGAGCCGCCTAGGAGAGCCGCGACGACCGGGGGCGCTGGTGCTGCCTAGTGGGCGAGGAAGAGATCGCGCAGTTCCTCCCAGGAGGCCAGAGAAGACGCCGGCAGGTTGAGTAGCCAAGCGCGCGGGACGCCAGTGAGGGCCATGGGAAGCCAGTTGTCCATGACCTAGTCGTCACCCCCGGCCTTGTGGACGGCCTCCTCGTATGCCAGCAGGAAAACCAGCGGGTCCTTCGCACCGTCATAGCGCAGCGGCATCTCTGGCTTGAACTTGTGCGGCCACTGCACCTGTCGTAAGGCAGGGGTCAAGGCTTGGAGCCCCCTGGCCCTAGCGCTGGCGCCGGCCGCCGGAGCCGGAAGAGCGATGTTCGCCATGAGGGCGAAGCGAGGTGTTGGTGGAGAGCGGGTCAGCGGAAGGGAGACCTCCGAAGCACCCCTACCTAGCGCGCCAAATGTCTGATATCGAGTTCCAGCAAAACCCTTAAGGTTCGAACACTGGGTTGCGCACAAAGATTTCCCCCTACCGAAACACGCCCTCAGCCTTGCCGCAATCTCTAAGCTAGCTCGATGAACAACACAAGAGACACAAGATTTATACAGGTTCGGGCCACCATTGTGGTGTAATACCCTACTCCTGTGTGTGGTGTGGTCGATTGCCTCTTGGGTTGATGATGAACAGTACAAGGGAAGTACAGCCTCGCGAGGATAGGTGTTCTTGTCCTTGGTGGTTTGCTTGGGGAGGAATTGATCCATCCCTCCTATTGTGGTGGCTAGCCCTATTTATAGAGGCCCTGGTCCTCTTCCCAAATACTGAGCGGGAAGGGATCCAACAACGGCCATTTTGAAAGGGGACAGCTAGTACAAGCTATCCTGACTAAAGGTGGTCTTCGCCTATCAAAGGAGTTGGTGATGACGCCGTCTTGGGCTGCACGATGACCTCCGTCCTGCCATCCTGCTGGTCTTGGTCTTGTTGCACCGATATGGAAACCTTTGTTTGAGGCCTCGGTACTCCGCACCTGCGCTTGCCCCCTTAGAACCAAAGGGGGAAACGAGGACACTACGCGCGCTGGCGCCTGCTTGACACCCGCCTGGCCTTGGTCGTCATGGCTTGCGTCACGAGAACCTCGCGAGGTACCCCTTGCCTTGATCTCTCTGCTTCCCTCGCGAGCCTGCCTGGTGAGGC
>NC_041387.1:270516279-270519495 GCF_002162155.2 Triticum dicoccoides
GGCTACTGGTGGAGCCACGCCGTGGGCCGCAGGCAGGCAAGTTTGTGAACCCCCATTCCCAGAACATCGACAGAGATGAAAGATTGGTTCTTGCCTTCAGACTCCAAAACCTTCCAGACGGCGCGACTGGTTGTGGCCGACTCTTAGCTGTCGGCTCTTCAGAATTGGAAGCTGCTTGGGCTTCTCGTTCCCCTTTCAGCTGTGAAGCCCGACCAGCTTTGGGGACTACTATCGGAGTAAATGACCACGGGTAGCCCAACCAGCTCCCTCTAGCTCTTCAAAAAACATCGGGTCGACTGGGCCCTCAAACATCCAAGATGCAAGGCCGCCTTCTCCAGGCCGGCTATCCCATCGCCGGCTGCTGGAAGGCAGCAAGGCTCTATAAGCCCCCTCAAAGTAGGCCGACTCCTAGCAGCCGGCCACCAGAGTGGCCAACTCCTAGCAGACGGCCTGATCTATACCCTTGAAGTTTGCACCCACATAACAGCGACGAGACAGGGCGTGGCTATAGTGAAGCCTGCCACCCCCGAATGCCGGAGCAAGCATGGCCACAGTGCGCCGTACGGGGCGGCCACTGGTGCATCACTGTTGCCATGTTGACCATGACGTCGCCCACGACAGGCTGTCAGTACGGCCCGCAGGCAGCGGACCCCTCCTGTCAGAGAGATACAATAGGACGGCTGGACTTGACTAGTCAGCTTGGGGGGAGGCTGGCTCCCAGCAGCCTGCCTTCCCTTGCCCTGGAAGTTTGTGCACCATTAACCAGATGAGATGGGGCAAGGCTACATTGAGTGCCCACCAGGTGGCGGCACTTTAGCCATGCTTACCCCGCCAAAGACATCGTCACCAAGAGCGAGGCTACAGTAACTAGCAGCCGACAAAACCCCTAGAGAGTGGGCCAGGCCTGTCGGCCAAGAGGCCAGCAGCCGGGGGGACCCACTAGTCGGCGGGCCCCAGTGAACAACGGAGAAACCGAAGACTACAGACACTGACGATCTGGACCCACATGCAGCCCAATTACCATTGTACCCCTAGGGGTAGGCCTATATAAACCCCCCATGGCACCCATGCAAAGGGTTGATCTCTTGGAGTTTTATACACCACCTAGAGAGAAGAGGAGAGCTAGCCTTGCCCTTCTTCTTCGTCTAGCTAAACAGCTCAAGGAGCATCTTGTAGCTACTTGTTGATCTAGTGATCATGCGGAGACCCCGCAGAGCAGGACTAGGGGTGTTATCTCCTAGGAGAGCCCCAAACCTGGGTAAGATTCACCAGCGTGCATGTCTTCGCATTATCCTGTTTCCAGGCACCGGCGATGTCTTACTAGCTCCCACAATGATTAGCCACCCGTTGGCATATGTCACACTTACCACCCGACACTGATGTAGGTTACATGTGAAGGTTCTGTTGATCCCTTCTGTACTCCAGCATGTGGTGGAGGACATAGAATCTATCACTAAGAGTACCACTCGGTTGCTGGATGCAGCAGAAGTCGGTCTTATGGCCGAAGGCGGGCCTGCGGTTTCTTGTCTTCTTGGTCTTGATCTCTCCACCCCGTACGCCATAGATAAAGATAGCACTATCGAGAACAGACTTGATGTAGGTGTAATCCTTTTTGTTCATGTTCTTCAACGAGTACAAGTAAAGAGCGTGGGAGAATCGGGGGTAAAGGATGATGTGGATGGCGCTCCCGTGGCTGCGCAAAATAAGTACACCTCAAATTAGCCTCCACCGTGCAAATGAATGATTGAAATGGAAGGAAGGATATCCGCGCGGATGACTTGCATGGGATGATAAGGCACGAGAATCATAAGGCACCAAAACAAGGGAGCCGGGCTATCCCAACTATAGACCCAACACATGATTCGGAGCTGATGCATATAGTGCTATAAGTTTGGGGTGCTGCACTATTGAAAGTGTTCGGACTTTTAGTTGCCATATTACGGGGCGTCATAAGAAGCCCCTAGCAAACTGGCCGTACCAAGGTGTATGGATGTAATACCAAATAAACATTTATAAGAGAAAAATACTCAAATAAGGATAATAAGCTGACGCTATATATAATCTCCATTGGACAAAAAATACATTTAAGCGTATATTTACAATGAATGCATTTTGCAGAGATAAAAATAGGACTATTTGACATGTCCTATCCAGGGGCAAGCCGTGTGCAGATGGATGAAGCAGGTATAATGATCATAAATATATTCCACCTGGGTATTTCCTTCTGCGCACAACGTCTGTTGCCTCCTTGGGTGTCTCTTCCATATGAGTCCGGCAATTCGGCTCTTCTGAGGATGCTTCACTAACGCCGTGTCCTGAAAGGTAAAAGGGAAAGAGTATGAAGGTATTCAGCGGTTACCACATTATTGACTGAGTCGTTGATGCGCCTCCGCCTATGCCCGAGGTATCTTGAGTGCGTAATTGTGTACGCGTGGCACGAATGCTGCTTTGGAGGGGCTTGAGCGGAGGACGGACTGCAAATCACGATCTTGGCATTCGTGTTGATCCTGTTGCGGGGTGCTCCGGACTCGTTTGACAGTGCTCGAAGTTGTCGCCAGATTGGTTTGTTGGAGGAGGCCGCATTGTACTTCTGTCGCGAGGGCTGCCGTATGCTCTTTTGTTCGAAGGGAGCGGTCCATATTTCCGTCGACAGTGATGACCCCGTGCGGTCCCGGCATCTTGAGCTTGATATATGCGTAGTGTGGCACCGCATTGAATCTTCCGAATGCGGTCCGCCCGAGTAGTGCGTGGTAGCCACTGCGGAAAGGGACGATGTCGAAGATCAGCTCTTCGCTTCTGAAGTTGTCTGTGGATCCGAACACCACTTCCAATGTTACAGAACCCGGGCAGTGGGCATCTACTCCAGGAATAACACCTTTAAAGGTGGTTTTGGTGGGCTTGATCCTTGAAGGATCAATGCCCATCTTGCGCACTGTGTCCTGATAAAGCAGGTTCAGGCTGCTGCCGCCGTCCATAAGGACACACGTGAGGTGGAATCCGTCGATGATTGGGTCTAAGACCAATGCGGCTGAGCCGCCGTGACGGATGCTGGTAGGGTGATCCCTACGGTCAAAGGTGATCGGACAAGCTGACCATGGGTTGAACTTGGGTCGACTAGCTCCATCGCATAGATGTCCCGTAGTGCCCGTTTCCGATCCCGCTTGGGGACGTGGGTGGCGTAGATCATATTGACTATTTTTACCTGGGGGAGAAATT
>NC_041387.1:270519652-270613197 GCF_002162155.2 Triticum dicoccoides
GCAGCCCCTTGTCCTTTTTTCGGTGTTTATCTTGCCGGCCTATTTGAACACCCAGCAGTCTCTATTGGTGTGGTTGGCTGGTTTGTTCGGTCCGCCATGAATTTGGTACGAGCGCTCTAGTATGCGGTCCAGACTGGACGGTCCCTGATTATTTCTTTTGAATGGCTTTTTCCGCTGTCCGGATTTAGGTCCGCTAAATCCGGCGTTGACTGTCGTGTCTTTCGTGCTGTCGCCATTGTTCCGTCTCTTATGTCTATTGCGCCGTGGCTTGCCGTTAGCATCGCGGCCGTCCGAAGTGCCGGAATGTGGTGTGGTGCCTCTACGAGCCAACCAGCTATCCTCACCCGCACAAAAACGGTTCATTAGGGTTGTGAGAGCTGCCATAGACTTGGGTTTTTCCTGGTCGAGGTGTCGAGCGAGCTACTCGTCACGGATATTATGCTTGAAAGCCGCCAGGGCTTCGACTTTCGGACAGTCGACTATTTGATTCTTTTTAGTGAGGAACCGAGTCCAAAATTTCCGGGCTGACTCTCCGGGCTGTTGAGTAATGTGGCTCAAGTCATCAGCGTCTGGTGGTCGCACATATGTGCCCTAGAAGTTGTCAAGGAATGCATCTTCCAGGTTTTCCCAACTGCCAATGGAATTTGCTGGCAGGCTGTTTAACCAGTGCTGGGCTGGTCCTTTGAGCTTAAGGGGGAGATACTTGATGGCGTGTAGATCATCTCCGCGGGCCATGTGAATGTGGAGAAGGAAATCTTCGATCCGTACTGCGGGGTCTGTTGTGCCATCATATGATTCGATTTTTACGGGTTTGAACCCTTCTGGGAATTCATGATCCATTACTTCGTTCGTGAAGCAGAGGGGGTGTGCGGCGCGTCTGTGACGGGCTATGTGGCTACGCAGGTCAGATTGGTCTGGGTTGCTATGTTCGGCCCGGCCAGATTTGTTGATGATGTATCCGGCGTGACGGTCGTCGTCGCGCGTTGGGGCGCGCCCCCTCGATCCGTAGATCAATGTTGGCTGTCCTGCTTTACTGTCCAGAGTATTTTGCAGGTCGTGCCTGTTGCCCTGAGCCGTAGTGTATCGGCGTGGGGGTGCGGGCTGGTATCCGGGCTGGTATCCCGTTTTGTCTCGGCCACAGGGTGGCCGGTCAGCCATTTGGCGTTCGAGTCCATATTCCTCGGTTGCCAGGACTTTGGTCCATCTATCTGTGAGCAGGTCTTGATAAGCTTGTAGATGCTGCTGCTTCTTCTTCAGGCTCCTTGCAGTGTCTATAAGCCTACGCTTGAAGCGCTCCTGCTCCACGGGATCCTCAGGTATGCCGAACTCGTCATCGCCGAGGCAGATCTCGTCTTCAGAGGGGGCATGTAGTTGTCCTCCTCCGGGTATGCGTCTGTCGCCTGTTCTTCTGGGATGACCTGCCCGTCTTCCTGTTCGGCCTGCTCAAATGTGGGCTGATCAGGGTCATATTCTTCTTCGGTGCCATCTGGATTTTTTTGCCTCCGGGGCCGGTGTTGCTATGGCGGGGCTTGGATCCGCGCCGATGACGCCCATTCTTTGATTTTCTTCCCGAGGGGTTGTCCTCCGTTGCCTCATCACCATTAGTTTCCTTCGGAGTGTCCACCATATATATATATATATCATATGAGGAGGTGGCCGTCCACCGCCCGATGAGCGGTGGCTCCTATGATTCTCCTACATCGTTGTCCATACCGTCGATGTCTTTGGAGTCGAAGTCAAGCACGTCGGTTAGGTCATCGATCATGGCAATGAAGTGGGTGGTGGGTGGGCAACGAATTCCGTCGTTGTCTGCTTCCCACTCGAGCTGGACATAGTTCGGCCCGGAGTCTCCTGACAAGGAGAGAGACTTCAATAAGTCCAGCATGTCGCCAAAGGGCGAGTGCTGAAAAACGTCCGCCGCAGTGAACTCCATCACCGGAGTCCAACTAGGATCAGCTGGCTCGGGGGCTCGCGGATTGGAACCTGCGTCCGAATATGAATCTGGGGGTCCGGAGTCACAGGTTCCCTCAGAGGTGAAACCTGTGTTCGGCTTCATTGCCGATGAAGGTACGGCCTGCGGGGCGGGGGTCCAGCCCTCTGTCCTTAGGCGAAGCAACCTGTCCCGGATTTATATCCGAGGCTTCTGCCGGGACGATATCCCGAGCGATGTCTGACAGCAGGTCTAAGCCATGCTCATCGCGACTGTTCGGCACTTCTGGCGCTGGCCCGAATCCGTCAAAGATCAAGTCTCCGCGGATACCTGCCGTGTAGTTCAGGTTTCCGAACCTTATTTGATGGCTGGGGGCATAGCTACCGATCTGCTCCAAGTGGCCAAGCAAATTGGCCCGCAGCGCGAAGCCGCCAAACACGAAGATCTGTCCGGGGAGGAAAGTCTCACCCTGGACAGCATCATTAATGACGATTGAAGGAGCCATCGAGCCTGACAGCGACGTCACAGAGGAACTCGCAATGAAAGCACCAATGTCGGTGTCAAAACCGGCAGATCTCGGGTAGGGGGTCCCGATCTGTGCGTCAAGGCTGATGGTAACAAGAAGTAAGGGACACAGATGTTTACCCAGGTTCAGGCCCTCTTAATGGAGGTAAAACCCTACTTCCCGCTTGATTAATATTGATGATATGGGTAGTACAATAGTAGATCTACCACGAGATCGTAGAGGCTAAACCCTAGGAGCTAGCCTATGATGCTATGAATGTAATTGTGATCGGCCTTCTAAGGACCAACCTCTCCGGTTTATATAGACACCGGAGAGGGCTAGGGTTTACATGGAGTTGGTTACAAAGAAGGAAATATAATATCCGGATCGCCAAGCTTGCCTTCCATGCCAAGGAAAGTCCCATCAGGACACGGGCCGAAGTCTTGAGTTGTGTATCTTCACGCTTCAATAGTCCGGACACTGTTCACAAGTCCGGCTGTCCGGATACCCCCTAATCCAGGACTCCCTCAATGATGTCGTAGTTTCCTGGCATCTTGAGGACGTTGTAGCCGTGGTGCGTTGCCACCATGAACTTGGCGAGAGCTGGGTACCCGAGGATGGCATTGTATGGCAGACGAATATCGGCGACGTCGAAGTCGATGAGCTCGGTGCGGTAATTGTCACGCTTGCCGAAGGTGACGGGGAGGCGGATCTGCCCGATTGGATGCATGGAGCCGTCGGTCACTCCTGAGAATGGCTTGGTAGGCTAAAGCTGGTGATATGACACTTGGAGCCTGTTGAACATCTGGACAGAGAGAACATTGAGCCATGCACTGCCATCGATGATTGTCTTGGTGACGAGTATGTTGCTGATGATGGGCGAGAATAGCATCGGGAGCACGGCGGTTGTGGCCGTGCACTTGAGCTGGTCAGAGGAGTTGAATATGATGGCTTACTTGGACCACCTGAGCGGGCGCGTCCCCTCGAGCTTGGAAAGGGTTGTGTTCACCTCACGTGCGAACTGGTTGAAGATGCGATTAGAGGCTGGGGCCTGGGAGCCACCCAAGATGCAGGCGATGGCACGATGCTCTTGGAAACCCTCAGCCCCCTCGTCATGATGGTGGTCTTCGTTCCTACTTGGTGGCAGCGGTAGCGGGGGAAGACCAGTGTTGCCTTGAGGTCAGTCCTCGCGAGGTTGATCCCTTCGGGCGCCCTCGCGAGGCTGGCCCTGCCAGTGGTCCTCCCAAGGCTGCTCGCGCCACTCCTGATGATGGTCATGGCCGTCCCAGCGTCCTCCACGTCGGCTTCCTCCACGGCCATAGCCTCGATCATTGTGCTCGGGGCGATGACCGAGGCACTTGTCGCGGATGGCTGTGAGCTCCTGGGAGTCGTTGGTGTTGTGGCTACGCAAGTAGTGGAAGACGTAGAATGGGCGGCTGCCCTTGGGTGGCTCTGGGTGATCGCAGCCGCACTTCATCGCTGGCCCGGCTACGACCACGGCCAGTCCCTTACGCTTCACGTCCTTCGCCTTGGCCTTCTTATCTTCTCGGTCTGTGTCGGGGAGCCGAGGAGGGAGAGGCATTCCTCCTCAGCTTTCTCCCACTTGCTTGCCAAGTTGAACATCTCCAGGGCCGTACATAGGTCTTCGTGTATGGCGAGGTCCTCCTTCATCTTGACGTCGTGGATGCCATTAGTGAAGACCGAGATGATGGCTTCATCCGACACCTTGGGAATCTTGAGATGAACATTGTTGAAGCGTTGGATGTACTTCTGCAGGGTCTCTCCTGGTTTCTGCTTGACGCATTGCAGGTCTCCCGTGGTCGGCGGGTGGTCACGAGTGCGCTGGAAGTTGGCGATGAAGCATTCTCGCATCTCATCCTAGGAGGAGATCGATCCTACGGGGAGGTTTAGGAGCCAGGAGCATGCGCCGTCCTTGAGGGCCATGGGGAACTAGTTCACCATGACCTTCTCGTCGCTGTTGGCCGCCTCAATGGTCAGCTCGTAAAGCTGCAGGAACTCAGCAAGGTCGGCAGTGCCATCATAGCGTGGAGGCAGGTCGGGCTTGAACTTCCCCGGCCAAACGATGCTGCGCAACTCCGGAGTGAACGCACGGCACCCTGCTGTGGTCACGAGAGCCTGCCATGGAGGTGGAGCTTGGTCTTGGCGCTTGCACACCGCCACCACAGGCGGCGCGCGGTCTTGACATGGCGGCACCGGGAGCGCACGCGCATCTTCTTGTGGCCGATGTACCACCTGGTAGCTTGCTTCATCGCGCGCGGGTGCCTGATGCTGCAGCTCACGCCGAGGCGCCACCCGCCTTGGCTCGATGATGGTGTCTTGCCTCGGAGGCAGAGGAGGTGCCCCGTGAGCTACATCTCCTGCAACAGGCGGTGGTTGAGGCAGTAAACGAGACGGTGCAGCGGAATCACCAGCAGCGCTGACGAGCTCGGCGATGCGATCGAGCCAGTCCTCGTAGAGGTCATCGACCGGGAGGTAGCATAGAGGTCATCGACCATGAGCAGAGCTGCCTGCGCGTTTGCCGGACCACGACGAGCGTGGGAGGACGAAGCAGTCGGAGTCACCGACAGAGTGGCGGTGCGCTAGTTGCGGTGCATGGATGGATGTAGTGAAGAAGCCTGTTGCTCGTGGCCTGCGGGACCCATGGCGGCATTCACCACCAGTGACGGGGGTCGGCGAGGGCAGCCATCGCCCGCCGGCACAGTCTGAGCAACGTGGGTGGCAAGAGTGGCCCGGAGCTCAGCAAGAGGTCGGCGTGTGTCAGCCATGGAAGCGGTGGAGCAGCAGCGAGTCGACAGACGGAAGAGAGGCTCTGACGCACCCCTACCTGGCGCGCCAAATGTCGGATTTCGGGTTCTGCACACCATTGATAGGTTCAAAATCTAGGGTGCATGCGAATATCTCACCCTCCCGGTCTGCCCACTCGCCAATCTCACAGCCTAGCGCTTCGAGCTCGAAGGAAAGGGGACACAATAGTTTACCCAAGTTCAGGCCACCTTGCGGTGTAAAACCCTACTCCTACTTTATGGTGGATTTTCCTCGAGGGGCTGTGGATGAACTAGTATAGTGGACAACAACCTCAAGAGGTGTGTTCTTCAGCTCAAGTGAGCTGGTGAGGGTGGAATGGATGCGGTCGACTTGATCTATCACCCCCTTGCCCATGGTGGCTAGGTCCTATTTATAGTGGCCTTGGTCCTCTTCCCAAACGATGGAGGGAAGGCATTCCACAACGGCCAAATTTGAAGGGAGACAACTAGTACATCTAATCATGACTAAAGTGGTCTTCGCCTGCAAAAGCCTCTGGTCATGACGCAGCGGTGGGCTTGGCGATGTCCTCCATCCAGCCGTCCTGGCGGTCTTGGTCTTGTTGCATGGGAATGGAAACCTTTGGATGCTTCCTCGAGATTCCGCGCCTCCTGCTTGCCTCCTTTTCACTAAGAGGAAACTGGTAAATTGCACCCGCTGGCACCCACCAGACTTCGATCGTTATGGCTCACGTCACTCGAACCTCACAAGGTGAGACGTGAATAGAATCTTCACTCCTAGGGAGCCAGCCTGAGGAGGCTGATCCCTTTGGAGGTCTTCGTTTCGTCCACCTCGCAAGGCTTGGCCCCTCATGAGGGTCTTGGCTTGTCGATGTCGAAAGTGGGCCATACCAGGCAGTCGATGGAGCCACGCCGCGGGCCGCAGGCAGGCAAGTCTGGGCAAAGTTAGTTTTCAAAAACCCAAAACCAAAAAATGGAATAAGCTTTGCTTTGCTCTCATTCTTATTTAGCTCATTGGAGTTCTTTTGCATTTTTGTTTTCATAGGAGTTGATCTATGCCGGGACAACAAGGAATGCAAGAGTAAGGAAGAGAAGTGTGTAAATTTGCAACAATGAAGGTATGTACTATGATCCCCGTGTTTTGCACTTGGATACTTAGAGTACAGATAGTAGTAGTATGTGTGACATGTGTAGATGGGAGTGAGTCTTGATAGTTGATACAAAGGTTTTTCTCTTATAGCTAAAATAATTTTTTAGGCTTTGTATTGTTTAGTTTAGACAACTAAGACTTGCCATGGGATAGTTTTGAAAATGAAATGAAACTAACCAAGTATAACTTTGCACAAGAGAAAGTCTTTGAAGACTTGGCAGTTGAGAAATTATAGGGAAGTGATGTTTGAACATGCTCAAACCGATGTTGTTAATTTTAATGGACTTGCTAGCACTTTTTGATTAAATTGTCTAGATGAGCTTAGCTGGAAGGTGGGTGAGATTATGGTGTGGGCGACGATGCCGCCACACACTTGGATCCGGCTCCCAAAGTCCTTGGCGGAGGCACTACAAAAAAATACACTTCCGTGATGATACATGTTTGTCACAGTAGGTCACGTTTTCTGTCATGCATGTACATCCATGACAATTTTATGACAGAATCAAGATAGTCATACCTGTACTGTCGTAGAAGTGTTCCATGACATCACCAAAATTATCATCACGAAAGTGTCCACTTCCATGACGATAAATCGCGCGTCATAGAAGTGCTTTCGTCAAGGGTGACCGACACGTGGCATCCACCGTAACGGAACGCCGTTAAGCTATCGGGCCCAGTTTGGGATTCGATAACCCGTTAACAGTCCCGACCAATGGGGATTTTCCACGTGTAAAATCATCATTGGCTGGAGGAAACACGTGTCAGCTCACTGTTGGGACATATGTCATCCACCCATTGGACCGAAGGCGCCTATGATACATCGACATGTGGCACGGCCCAACAGAGGCCCATTCATGTGAAAAGGCCAGCCTGTTTGACTTGGTCAAAAGGTGGCGCGCTAGCCCACGAAAATGTTAGGGAACATAGTAATTTCAAAAAATTTCCTACGCACACGCAAGATCATGGTGATGGCATAGCAACGAGAGGGGAGAGTGTTGTCTATGTACCCTCGTAGACCATTAAGCGGAAGCATTATGACAACGCGGTTGATGTAGTCATACAACTTCATGATCCGACCGATCCAAGCACCGAACGTACGACACCTCCGTGTTCAGCACATGTCCAGCTCGATGACGTTCCCCGGGCTCCAATCCAGCAAAGCGTCGGAGATGAGTTCCGTCAGCACGACGGCGTGGTGACGACGATGATGTTCTACCGGCGCAGGGCTTCGCCTAAACTCCACGACGATATAACCGAAGTGGAATATGGTGGAGGGGGGCACCGCACACGGCTAAGGAACGATCCGTAGGTCAACTTGTGTGTCTCTAGGGTGCCCCCCCCGCCCCCGTATATATAGGAGGAAGGGGGGAGGCCAGCCGGCCCTTGTGGGCGCGCCAAGGAGGAGGAGTCCTCCTCCTAGTAGGAGTAGGATTCCCCCTTTCCTACTCCTACTAGGAGGGGGAAAGGAAGGGGGAGAGGGGAAAGGAAAGAGGGGGGCGCCGCCCCCCCTCCTAGTCCAATTCGGACAGACTTAAGCATCGCTACGGGTGAGAAAGTCTCATCGTAGTCAACCCCTTGAACTTGTCGAAAACCTTTCGCAACAAGTCGAGCTTTATAGACAATTACATTACCGTCAGCGTCAGTCTTCTTCTTAAAGATCCATTTATTCTCAATGGCTTGCCGATCATCGGGCAAGTCAACCAAAGTCCATACTTTGTTCTCATACATGGATCCCATCTCAGATTTCATGGCTTCTACCATTTTGCGGAATCTGGGCTTATCATCGCTTCATCATAGTTTGTAGGTTCATCATGGTCAAGTAACATGACTTCCAGAATAGGATTACCGTACCACTGTGGTGCAGATTTTATTCTGGTAGACCTACGAGGTTCAGTAGAAACTTGATCTGAAGTTTCATGATCAATATCATTATCTTCCTCACTAATTGGTGTAGATGTCACAGGAACTGATTTCTGTGATGAACTACTTTCCAATAAGGGAGCAGACATAGTTATCTTATCAAGTTCTACTTTCCTCCCACTCACTTCTTTCGAGAGAAACTCTTTTTCTAGAAAGGATCCATTCTTAGCAACAAATGTCTTGCCTTCGGATCTGTGATAGAAGGTGTACCCAACAGTCTCTTTTGGGTATCCTATGAAGACACATTTCTCCGATTTGGGTTCGAGCTTATCTGGTTGATTTTTCTTCACATAAGCATCGCAGCCCCAAACTTTAAGAAACGACAACTTTGGTTTCTTTCCAAACCACATTTCATAAGGCGTCGTCTCAACGGATTTTGATGGTGCCCTATTCAATGTGAATCCAGTCGTCTCTAAAGCATAACCCCAAAACAATAGCGGTAAATCAGTAAGAAACATCATAGATCACAGCATATCTAGTAAAGTAAGATTACGACGTTCGGACACACCATTTCTTGTGGTGTTCCGGGTGGCGGGAGTTGCGAAACTATTTCGCATTGTTTCAAATGTGAACCAAACTCGTAACTCAAATATTCTCCTCCACGATCAGATCGTAGAAACTTAATTTTCTTGTTACGATGATTTTCCACTTCACTCTGAAATTCTTTGAACTTTTCAAATGTTTCAGACTTGTGTTTCATTAAGTAGATATACCCATATCTTCTCAAATCATCTGTGAAGGTGAGAAAATAATGATATCCGCCACGAGCTTCAATATTCATCGGTCCACATACATCTATATGTATGATTTCCAACAAATTTGTTGCTCTCTCCATAGTACCGGAGAATGGTGTTTTAGTCATCTTGCCCATGAGGCACGGTTCACAAGTACCAAGTGATTCATAATCAAGTGATTCAAAAAGTCCATCAGTATGGAGTTTCTTCATGTGCTTTACACCGATATGACCTAGACGGCAGTGCCACAAATAAGTTGCACTATCAGTATCAACTCTGCATCTTTTGGCTTCGACATTATGAATATGTGTATCACTACTATCGAGATTCAATAAAAATAGACCACTCTTCAAGGGTGCATGACCATAAAAGATATTACTCATATAAATAGAACAACCATTATTCTCTGATTTAAATGAATAACCGTCTCGCATCAAACAAGATCCAGATATAATGTTCATGCTCAACGCTGGCACCAAATAACAATTATTCAGGTCTAAAACTAATCCTGAAGGTAGATGTAGAGGTAGCGTGCCGACCGCGATCACATCGACTTTGGAACCGTTTCCCACGCGCATCGGCACCTCGTCCTTGGCTAGTGCTCACTTATTCCGTAGTCCCTGTTTCGAGTTGCAAATATTAGCAACAGAACCAGTATCAAATACCCAGGTGCTACTACGAGCTCTAGTTAGGTACACATCAATAACATGTATATCACATATACCTTTGTTCACTTTGCCATCCTTCTTATCCGCCAAATACTTGGGGCAGTTCCGCTTCCAGTGACCAGTTTGCTTGCAGTAGAAGCACTCAGTTTCAGGCTTAGGTCTAGACTTGGGTTTCTTCTCTTGAGCAGCAACTTGCTTGTTGTTCTTCTTGAAGTTCCCCTTCTTCTTCCCTTTGCCCTTTTTCTTGAAACTAGTGGTCTTGTTGACCATCAACACTTGATGCTCCTTCTTGATTTCTACCTCCGCAGCCTTTAGCATTGCAAAGAGCTCGGGAATTGTCTTGTTCATCCCTTGCATATTATAGTTCATCACGAAGCTCTTGTAGCTTGGTGGTAGTGATTGGAGAATTCTGTCAATGACGCTATCATCCGGAAGATTAACTCCAAGTTGAATCAAGTGATTATTATACCCAGACATTTTGAGTATATGCTTACTGACAGAACTATTCTCCTCCATCTTGCAGCTGTAGAACTTATTGGAGACTTCATATCTCTCAATCCGGGCATTTGCTTGAAATATTAACTTCAACTCCTGGAACATCTCATATGCTCCATGACGTTCAAAACATCGTTGAAGACCCGGTTCTAAGCTGTAAAGCATGGCACACTGAACTATAGAGTAGTCATCAGCTTTGCTCTGCCAGACGTTCACAACATCTAGCGTTGCTCCTGCAGCAGGCCTGGCACCCAGCGGTGCTTCCAGGACGTAATTCTTCTGTGCAGCAATGAGGATAATCCTCAAGTTACGAACCCAGTCCGTGTAATTGCTACCATCATCTTTCAACTTTGCTTTCTCAAGGAACGCATTAAAATTCAACGAAACAACAGCACGAGCCATCTATCTACAACAAACATAGACAAGCAAAATACTATCAGGTACTAAGTTCATGATAAATTTAAGTTCAATTAATCATATTACTTAAGAACTCCCACTTAGATAGATATCTCTCTAGTCATCTAAGTGATTACGTGATCCAAATCAACTAAACCATAACTGATCATCACGTGAGATGGAGTAGTTTTCAATGGTGAACATCACTATGTTGATCATATCTACTATATGATTCACGCTCGACCTTTCGGTCTCTGTGTTCCGAGGCCATATCTGCATATGCTAGGCTCGTCAAGTATAACCTGAATATTCGGCGTGTGCAAAACTGGCTTGCACCCGTTGTAGATGGACGTAGAGCTTATCACACCCGATCATCACGTGGTGTCTGGGCACGACGAACTTTGGCAACGGTGCATATTCAGGGAGAACACTTCTTGATAATTTTTAGTGAGAGATCATCTTAAAATGCTACCGTCAATCAAAGCAAGATAAGATGCATAAAGGATAAACATCACATGCAATCAATATAAGTGATATTATATGGCCATCATCATCTTGTGCTTGTGATCTCCATCTCCGAAGCACCGTCGTGATCACCATCGTCACCGGCGCGACACCTTGATCTCTGTCGGTGTACTAGAATAGGGGTACCCTAGTACCCCGAACTTGTGCACGGGCAGTTGCAGCACCCCGCGGCAAGGCTTGCCGGGCTAACGCCAAGATCCTCCGTGGTTCCCTTGGAGCCATTCAAGAACAAAGTATTTAAGCTCAGGAGACAAGGCCCCGGCAAGAGGAGCTTGCCGGGAAGGCCAACCAAGGCACTCCAAGGAACTTGCCACGACGCGCCACGCGCTCCGGCAAGGCAACAAGGCCCCGGCAAGAGGAGCTTGCCCGGAAGACCAACCAAGGTACCTCGAGGCCCGGTGAGCGACAAGCTTCCAGACCCGACAAGATAACAGCAGCGGCAAGGCGCTTGCCGCGGCAGGTGGCCACTCTGTGCCCACGCTCCAGCGCATCCACCGACGTGTCGCTTTGGGGGACTCTCCAGGCACGCGTGGCGGGAGGCTGTGCAGCCAGCGGTGCGCAGTGGCATGCGAAGCTGACAAGATCGCCATCGTGGCGAACGGTGGCGCCCCTAACGGTCCTTTTCTGCACTGTTTGGGCGACTTAGACGGGCATTTAATGCCCTTGTCCCCTGCCGTCAGGGTTAGGTAGGGTGCACTGTACAAGTTACTGTACCAACCACCTCACTTTTTACATTTGTACCCTTCTCTGCGTTGCCACCTGTCGGTGACCCCTTTAGCGTATAAAAGGAGGCCCATGCGCAACGTAGAGGGGGTTCGACTGGTTCGGAACCCAGAAAAACACTACGCTCTCTCTCTAGAGCAAGAACACAAGATAATCAAACAAGCAGCAGTAGGAGTGTTATCTCTCCGGAGAGCTCCGAAGGTGGGTAAACTGCTCGTGTGCTTCGCCCCGATCTGCTCTTCGTGTGATCTCCGCCCCCCGCCGAACCGAAAGGGGCTCGGTCCGCCGGCCCCATAGGTGTTCGTGGATCAGTTTCCCCGACATCTTTGGTGCGCCAGGTAGGGGGCGTCGAGATTGTGTGAACCTGATCCGGCGTTCACACGAGCTAGATCTTCATTCCCTTCATCAACATGCCACCGAAGAAGAAGACTTCGGCGGCAGCCGCTCCGTCCACGTCACTTCCGCCACCGTTGGAGCAAACGGGTGGTGGAATGGATGCCGGCGGAAGAATGGACGTCGACGAGGAAGCTTATGATGCTGCCAGGTCGAAGGACAAGGCTGCACAAACCTCGGCGACTGTACATGTTCCGCGCCACTCTCAGGAGGCGCAAGACCAACAGGGTCATGGCACTCGCAGTGCCATACGCATGATAGGCCAAGTCCAAGCTGGTGGATCTCGGGGCGCTCAAGACCAGCATGCACGCCAGCGTGCTGGCACGAGCGGGGCACGGTCGCCTGGACGGGATACTGCTCCTTCTAACATCTTTAGAAGTCCGAGTACGTCCCGCTCCTCGCGCCGTCCGCCACTGCCACCCACCACTCCAGCAGAAGCTTTGGCGCGAGCTCAACTGCTCCTAGATTACCCTCCGACGTCGGACAAGATCGACGAATGGAGGGCCACCATTCAGAGTCTCATCGGCAGGGTGGCCGAGCGCGTCGTCCACCACAGCGACACTCCACGGTGGCCGAGCGCGTCGCCGCCGCGGCAGGGTTGCCGGGCGCGAGCCGGTGGCGACGAAACTGGTGGAGGTGCAACTACCATGCAATCACCACCCCGAAGGCCAAGATTGCCGACTCACCGGATCCACCTCGACAGCGACTCCACCGCATCGTCGGATCCACGAGCTCGTCGCGATCAGCACCAAGTTCTTCATGATCGACAACAAGAAGACGCTCGAACTCGCATCGAGCGTCGAAGAGAAGCGCGACGTCAATCCGACAAGCGCGCTCGGCCCTCTGTTGACATGCATGCGCCAAGGGAACCAGGCGATCTGCCGTACGTGGTAGGTTGCCCTGCGTTCATTCGTGAGCTGCGGCAAGTCCAGTGGCCCAGCACGAAGAACTTCAAGCCAGACGTACCGGAGAAGTACGACGGCAAGACGCATCCGTCGGAGTTCCTCAGCATCTACACCATTGCGGTGCGGGCTGCCGGGGGACGGGATGACAAGATCCTTGCCAACTACTTCTCGCTGGTGCTCAAGCCCAACGTCAGATCCTGGCTCATGCACTTGCCGGACAACTCCATATCCTCTTGGGCTGATCTGTGCCATCAGTTTGTCGGCGCCTTCACAGGCGGACACAAGCCTCATGGCCAGGAGAGTGATCTTCATCTGCTCGCCCAGAAGGAAGGAGAGCCCCTGCGCAAGTACATTCAGAGATTCAGCAGTGTGCAGCACAACATCCCAGACGTCCACCCTGCCGCGGTGATCAGTGTGTTCCATCAGAACGTGTGAAACCGCAGGATGCGGGAGGAAATGGCGATGTGCAAGATCAGGGACGTCAGTGAGTTATATGCACTGGCCGACAAGTGTGCACGTGCTGAGGAAGGGAGGAGACTCCCCGGAGAGAATGTAGGAGCGGGAGGATCTGACAGTGAAGATGCTGCCCCGGCAAGGAAAAACCGGCGGCGGAACAACAGGAAGAGGAAAGGCAAAGAGCTGCTAGTTGTTGAGCAGTCCGGCAACGGTGGTGGCGCCAAGAAAGCCAAAGCTGGTGACTCTGGCAAGGAGGTTGCCGCGGAGGTGGCGGTCGCCGACAAGCAGGACGGCACCAACAAGCAGTATTGCAAGATCCACCGCACCAAGGGCCATGATCTCCAGAGCTGCAAGAAAGTCGAGCAGTTTGTTGAGTAACAGAAAGCTGAATACGAGCGGCGCGACAAGGAGAAGGCCCAAGAAGGTGCTGGGGGATCCGGCAAGAAACGTCCCGGCCGAGGAGGACGCCGCGGCAAGGCCAAGCAGCGGCAAGGAGACAGACCTCCTCGCGGCCGCGACAAGGATGAAGATGACGACGACGATGAAGACATCGATGATGAGGAGACTGATGAGCAGGAGTTCCAGAAAGCCACAGAGGTCCTGTGCGTTGACGGTGGTGCTTCTCTGCATACCTCGCACTGTCAGCTCAAGCAGTGGGTGCGGGAAGTTAATGCAGCAGAACCACCCGTCGAGTCACGCAAGCCTCTGAAATGGTCCAGCACACCTATCATCTTTGATATTGAGGACCACCCTGATCGCATAACTGCAGTCGGGTGCTTGCCGATGTTGGTTTCACCAACAATCCGCAACCTCAAGGTCACTAAGATGCTAGTTGACGGCGGGGCTGGCTTGAACCTGATCTCCTCCGCGGTGCTCCAGAAACTCCAGATCCCTGACAGCGAGCTCGAAGAGACCGGTACATTTCAAGGAATCAACCCGGGAAGGAGCAAGCCGAAGGGAAAGATCACGTTGCCGGTAACATTTGGCAGCGAGCTGAACTTCAGGACTGAGAGGGTCACGTTTGATGTTGCTGACTTTCCATTACCTTACAATGGAATCCTTGGCCGTCCGGCACTCGCCAAGTTCATGGCAGCCTCTCACTATGCGTACAATGTACTGAAAATGCCAGGCCCGATAAGTGTCATCTCTGTCCCTGGCGACAAGAAGGATGCTCTTATCTGTGCCGACAAGATCTACCGGCAAGCAGCAGCCGCCGCAGAATGCAAGACACTTGCTGCTGAAGCTCCCGGCGGGAAGAAGAAGACCAAGTCCGGCAAGAGCTCTGATGCCCACTCCGGCAAGCACAGCTCTTCGGAGTGATGCGCTACCATCGAGGACGCACCATCGAGCTCCACCGGCAAGTGTAAGAAGGCGATGGCAGCTCCACCTGAGACCAAGAGGGTGTCTGCCAAGGAGGACGGCACTGGTGGTACCTTCACCATCAGCGCCACTCTTGACCCCAAATAGGAAAGCACGCTCGTTGCTTTCCTGCGGGCGAATGTCGACGTGTTTGCGTGGCAACCGTCTGATATCCCCGGTGTTCCCAGGAAAGTAATTGAGCACCACCTTGTCGTCTGTCCTCATGCGCGGCCCGTCAAGCAGAAAGTCAGGAAACAGGCAGTGGAGCGCCAAGAATTCATCGCAGAAGAAATCAAGAAGTTGGAAGCAGCAGGCCTTGTCAGAGGAGTGCTCCATCCCACGTGGTTGGCCAATCCTGTTGTCGTGCGCAAGGCTAACGGGAAATGGAGGCTTTGTATTGACTTCACTGATGTTAATAAAGCTTGTCCCAAAGACCCATTTCCCTTGCCGCGCATTGACCAGATTGTTGACTCCACAGCCGGATGTGATTTGCTTTCATTTCTTGATGCATACTCAGGATACCATCAGATCTTCATGGCAGAAGAGGATGAAGAGAAAACCGCATTTATCACCCCGTGTGGCACGTACTACTTCGTACGGATGCCTTTCGGTTTGAAGAATGCTGGTTCAACATTCGCAAGGGTAGTCCACCACGCTTTTGAGCCGCAGATGCACAGAAATGTGGAAGCCTACATGGATGACATAGTGGTCAAAAGCAAGAACAGGGCGACCCTGATTCAAGATTTAGACGAGACATTTGCAAATCTGCGCAAGATCAACCTCAAGCTTAACCCCGAGAAGTGCGTGTTTGGAGTCCCTTCCGGCAAGCTTCTCGGGTTCTTCGTGTCTCAGCGGGGAATTGAAGCCAATCCCGACAAGATCAAGGCCATTGAGCAGATCGAAGAACCAAAGCGCGTCAAGGATGTACGAAGGCTTGCCGGTTGCGTGGCTGCTCTCAGCAGGTTTATCTCTAGATCTGCTGAGCGCGCCCTGCCATTTTTCAAAATTTTGAAAAAGGTAGGTCCAATAAAATGGAATTCGGAGGCGGAGGCTGCGCTGCAGGACTTGAAGAGATACCTGTCCTTCACTCCAACACTTGTCGCACCTAAGCCGCAAGAGAAGTTGCTGCTGTATATAGCGGCAACCAATCAAGTGGTTAGTGCTGTGTTAGTGGCGGAGAGGGAGGCAGATGATGAGCCAGCAACCACGGCAGATGCATCCAGCGACAAGCAGGGGGCTTCACCGACAAGCTCTGGTCCCGACAGAGATGGATCTGCACAGGAGCATGATAAGATGCAGAAGAGAATGGTGCAACGTCCAGTTTACTTTGTCAGTTCCCTTCTACAGGGGGCTAGATCAAGGTACTCTGGTGTGCAGAAGTTGCTTTTTGGCCTCGTCATGGCCTCGAGAAAGCTGCGTCATTACTTCCAAGCACATGAGATCATAGTCGTCACTCGCTTTCCGCTGAAGAGGATACTGCAAAATCCAGAAGCGACAGGCAGGATTGTCGAGTGGGCGCTGGAACTGTCAAGCTTTGGCCTCAAGTTTGAGAGTGCTTCAAGTATCCAAAGCAGAGCATTGGCAGAGTTCATAGCAGAATGGACGCCAACACCAGATGAAGAAATTCCAGAGACGAGCATCCCCGTCAAAGAGGCAAGCAAAGAGTGGTTGATGTACTTTGATGGTTCCTTCTCGCTGCAAGGCGCCGGTGCGGGCGTGCTGCTTGTCGCGCCCACCGAAGAGCACCTCAAGTACGTAGTCCAGATGCACTTTCCCAAGGGGCAAGCAACCAACAATACTGCAGAGTATGAAGGATTGCTTGCCGGTCTCAGAATCGCAGCAGACCTTGGGATCAAGAAGCTCATTGTCAGGGGTGACTCACAACTTATCGTCCGCCAAGTGAACAAGAACTACCAGAGTCCATTGATGGAAGCATATGTTGATGAAGTGAGGAAGCTAGAAGAGCACTTTGACGGCCTACAGATGGAGCATATCCCAAGAGCTCAGAATGACATTGCTGATGGCCTGTCAAAGTGCGCCGCACTAAAGTTACCTGTGGAACTAGGGATCTTTGTGCACAACTTGACTCAACCATCCGTAACACCATCAACTGGACAAAGCAAGAAGAGGAAGTTGGTTTCTGGTGACTACTTTCCGGCAGAGCTCCCCGAAGCCGCCGCCCAGAAAGTCCCCAAGATCAACACCAAGGATGCTGAGGGGCAGTCTGCTCCGGCAAGCCTTATGGTTTGTTCCGTTGAAGCAGACGCTCCCGACAAGTTTTGCTCCGGCAAGCTTGCCGGGGAACATCAAGCTCCGGCAGGGCCGCAAGTCCTTTCCATAGAAGCGGATGTTCCCGCAGCAGCAGATGTGCCTTTAGTCCTTGTTGTTGAGCCACAAGCTCCAGCATGGGCACAGCAGATTGTCCATTTCCTTCAGACAGCAGAACTTCCCGAAGAGCAAGAAGAAGCGGAAAAAGTAGCCCGACAGTCAAGTATGTACCAGTTTGTCGATACCATACTGTACAGAAGAAGACTCAGTGGTGTGAAATTGAAGTGTATTTGCCGGGAAGATGGACAAAAGTTGTTGGCAGAGATACATGGAGGCATATGTGGCCACCACATTGGCGCAAGAGCATTTGCCGGCAAAGATTTCCGGCAAGGTTTCTTTTGGCCGACAGCCCTCCAGGATGCAACTGCACAAGTAACCAAGTGTGAAGCGTGCCAGTTCCACTCCAAACAGATACACCAGCCAGCTCAAGCTCTCCAGACGATCCCTTTATCCTCGCCATTTTCGGTCTGGGGGCTCGATATCCTCGGCCCTTTCCCCCGAGCTGTCGGGGGCTTTGAGTACTTGTACGTCGCAATCGACAAGTTCACAAAGTGGCCGGAAGTGCAGCCAGTGAGGAAGGTGACAGCACAGTCAGCAGTCAAGTTCTTCAGGTCAATTGTTTGCCGTTTCGGGATACCTAACAGGATCATCACCGACAATGGCATGCAATTCACGAGCCGCACCTTCATGCAGTACGTCCAAGACCTTGGCGCCAAGCTCTGCTTCGCTTCTGTTGCTCATCTGAGAAGCAACGGTCAAGCAGAGAGGGCAAATGCTGAAGTGCTGCGCGGGCTCAAGACCAGAACTTTCGATAGGCTGCGCAAGTGCGGAAGAAACTGGATCGAGGAGCTGCCGGTGGTTCTTTGGTCAATCAGAACGACGCCAAATCGAGCCACTGGCCAGACGCCTTTCGCTCTAGTCTATGGAGCAGAGACAGTTCTCCCCACGGAACTCGTATATGGATCGCCTCGAGTGCTCGCTTATGATGAGCTTGAGCAAGAACAGCTGGGACAAGACGACACGCTCCTCCTTGAGGAAGATCGTCTTTAGGCTGCTGTACGAGCTGCTCGATACCAGCAGGCTTTGCGCCGCTACCATAGCCGCAAAGTTAAGGCCAGAAGCTTTGAGGAAGGTGACCTTGTTCTTCGGCGCATTCAGTCCGCCAAGAATTCCAACAAGTTGACGCCGAAGTGGGAAGGCCCTTATCGGGTGAAACGAGTCACAAGGCCCAGCGCTGTCCGCCTTGAGACCGAAGATGGCATTCCGGTGAGCAACTCCTGGAACATAGAACATCTTCGTAAGTTTTTCCCGTAGGGCGCGGTTGCCGAAACCCGTTCCGGCAACCACCTTTTGTACAAGTCTTGCCGCTGTTGCATATAATCCTTTGTGCAAAGCCGGGCGCAGATCCCGTGCATAAATAAAACCCCATGTGCTCCGCACAACTTGTCCATTTCATGCATTAGTTTCTTTCTTGCATGCGTTATCTGACACTTTGTGCAGCACCTACATCCGGTAAGCAATAACGAGCCGAAGGGCTCCATATCATTATTTTCTCTTCTATCTTTTTTCTTTCTCAACAAAGGAAAAGAAGGTTCCCTCGCACACAAGTTTGCCGGGGGGGAGGAGAAGATTGTGGTATGGACCAGGCGTCGTTCAAGCAAAGTTTTGCCTTGTCGGGAAGCAAACGACAGAAAAGCTAAGTTGCCAAAGTTTGAGCAATCAGTTTTTAAATTTTTGAGTTATCTTCCTCGAACGACCCTGCTTTGTATGGAAAACCTGTGCGCAGAGGAACCAACTCGTGGCTAGTTGCGCCCTTACTTTGTTTCGAGTCCGCTCAACAACTTAAGTGTGTTGCATCTAGTCGTGACAAGGTTTCTTGTCGGAAGCAGCGCCGCCAGCAGGCTGCTGACGTTCCGCACTCAGCGCTCGCGGCTCGGGTGCCTGCGCCGACAAGTTCCCTAGAAGCGTAGGGTAAAAATATACAAAGGAAGGAATCTAGTAGAGGAAATAACATAGCAATTGATAATAGAAATAAAGTTATATTACAAGATAACTTGTCGCACCTCTAACAGACTGTTTTCATAACATGATTAGCAGTGACAAGGGAAAAGAAGAAATGGGCGGCCTAGTCTACGCGATCGCCCTCAACCCTCTTGATCTCGCTCACCTTGTCCACAATGGGTGCGACAAGGGCCTTGAGTGCGTCCCGATCAGCGTCTGGCGGCAAGGACTTTAGGACGTTGGTGAAGCTGAGGCCTGGATTGCGGAAGGCCACCTTCATCAGCACCTTCTGGAGAACCCCGGCGCAGATTCTGCGCGACTCGTCGGCCAGCTGCTTTGGGATCCTCTCCCGGAGCCACTGGAGTGACGTCGCCACGCCCTTGAAGAACAGGCTGAGCTTGGCGCTGGGTTGGAGATTCTCGTCGGAGGGATACCCAAAGTCCTCCATCCCCAGCTGCGCCAGCTCCTCGTTGATGACTGCGGCAATATTCACCAGACCCTCGGTCCAGTGCTCCACAGTATCTCTGAATGAGTTCTGGGTAACTGCGATGCTCTCCAGCAGCGCCTTGTCAGCCTTGACCTTCTCCGACAAGGTCTTCTCCCGCTCCTTGGCGTCGTCCAGCGTCTGCGTCAGCGTGGCCAGCTTCAACTCCAGGTCTGCATTGGAATCCTTGGCGGTGCTGAGCTCCTTGCCCCTCTCAGCGAGAAGACCTTGCAGCTCACCGTGGGTGGCAGCATCCTTCTCACGCTCACGCTTGAGCGCCACAAGCTCCTCGCCGCTCTTCCCGATGTTGGCCTCCAGCTGCGCCACCTTCTCCTCCAGCTCTTTCTTGGTGGCCTCTGCGATTGCGGCAGCGTCCTTTGCTTCCTTGAGCGCCCCGCCAAGTGCTTGCTCGTGCTCGGCGAGCTCCTCCTCATAGCTGTCGAGGTTGGCCTTCCGCTGCACCAATTTGCCTTCTCACGCGGACTGCTTCTCGGCGGCCAGCCTTTGTTCCTCCTCAGCTTCGGCCTTCTCGAGAAGGAAGGCCGTGCGCTCCTCGGCGAGTCGCTCCCGCTCCTGTGCCAGGGATCGGAGAGCTTCTTGATTGTGGCCCCGGAGCTCCTCCGCGCGCTTCTCCATATCAACTCCCGCCTTCGCGACAAGCGCTTCCCGGGAAGCCAGCTTGGCTTGCCGTGCGCGGTAGAGTGACAGCAGCTTCCGCAGCAGCTCCTCCTCCTCAGGCTCGCCACTGCTGCTGCTGGACGCGTCGACCAACGACAGTCCAGCGGAGGCGAGCACCTCCTCATCGAAAGTTTCCCCCTCGACCGGCGCCCTGGAGCTCGACGCCCAGGGTAGCTTGATGAAGATATCATCGCCGGCCTTCAAGTAGCCGCCGGGCTGGGGCTCCTCGGAGCCCGGCTCCGCAGCAGCGGCAGAGGGATCGGCGGTCGGTGCAACGCCTGGCGCTCCTGCGGCCTCAGGGTCGTCAGTGCGATCGCCCGACCCCTCGCCGGCTTCTGCGGCGGCAGCCTTGGCGGCCTCCTCGCCGGCGGTCTCATCAGCACCGGCCCCTTCTTCGTTGGCGGCGGCGTCGTCAGTGCTGCCATGCGCGCCTTCCTCGCCGGCGCCCTCTGTCTCCATTGGCTCAGCAGCAGATGGGTCTGAAGAACGAAGAAGGGAGAAAAATCAATCAAAAATCCAAGAGAAGAAAATCAGAAGAAGAAGAACCCAAGGGAAAGTTTTTGGACAAGTGAATTACCTGTGCCAAGATCTGCAGTTACGGTCTCGGCCGCCGCAGGATCGACGGTGTTGTCCCTTGCTGGAGAACTGCCCCTTGCCGGAGAGTTCTCCCTTGCCGGAGAGCGCTCCCTTGCCGGAGACTCGTCCCTTGGCGGCGTAGTCGAAGCAGATGGCACTTCGGGACCAGCTTCCGGGCGTTCCTGATATGGCTGCTCTGCTCCTACACAAATCAACAAGCAAGATATCAACAAAGGAAAAAGCACTCATGCGCGCCTGACAGCAGAAAGCTAACTATGAACTTATGCTGGGGGCTGCGCTGGGGGCTGCTTTGAGGAGTGGTTGCCGGGTCCGCCAAGGTGGTCTCGGACCCACCCCCTGCTGACATGGTGGGGTCATCTTCGATGACAATCACCGCGGCCTTGGCCCTCTTCGCCGCTCTCTGGGCCAGCGTCCAGAAAAGAAAGGAGTTCAGATTGAAGCAAGTCAGATACAAGATAAAAACAGCAAGATTGAAGAACTACAAGAGCACCAAAGAAACTTACTCTTCTTCCTCCTCGTCGGAGCTGAGCGCGGAAAGATCGAAGTCCGGCTCCCCTCCGGTGCGGCGAGGCGGAGGAGTAGGATCCCTTGCCCGCTTGGCGGGGGCGGTGGCGGTGGCCCGGGAAGATCCCGCTCTAGTTGCCGCTACTGCGTGAGGCGCTCCCGCGGCAACATTGCTTCCCGCGGTAGAGCGTGTCGCACGGCTCGGCGGCTGTTGACCCGGCTACCGACCCGCTACGTCCGCGGCCCTGCGAAGACGCCTTCTTAGCGGGGCCGGGGGCTCCGCTTGCGGCAAGCTTTCTGAAGGCTCGGGCTCTTCCTCGCCGGCCTCGCTCGGATCAGCTTCAGAGCCGGCAGGCTCTTCCTCGCCAATGAACTCCGCGCGCTCGGTGAGGTTTGCCGCCTCTGCCGCCTCCGCCTCCTCCAGAGTGAACCCGAACGCGCCCGCGGCAGCTGCGGCCGCAACCTCTTCTGCCCTAGTGGCGATGCGCTGCAGCTCCTCGTCGGTGGTGTCACGGGTGAGGCTTTTTTTCTCATCAGCGCGGACCGGCACTTCTTCCAAGTTGTCGAAGAACTCTTGCACGACGTCATCCGCAGGCTCTTGCCAAGTTGGAACGATTCCGTGTGAATCGCACAACGGCATCATGGCGCGGATCCGGTCAAGCAAAGAATTATTGCACAATGGACGACGCCCCTCGCCAGCGTTTGAACAACTCCAGGAGCATTGCATCCAGCTCCAAGACGGTGAAGTTGTAGTTGAGGCCCGGCCGCAGCGTCATGATGTCCGCCGAGTTCTTGAATTCCCAGGCGGGCCTCCCCCTCTCCTGCAGGGGGGCGATGCGGCAGCGGAGGAAATCTGCGCCTACAGCGCCTACAGCGAGCCCGGCAAGCCTAAGGCGAAGGATCCTAGTAATGGCGATCTTCAGCCTCTCATCTTCCAGGGCCACGTTGCTCCAGTCATTGCCGCGCACTATTGGAGCTTGGTGCACGGCGGTGAAGGGCTGTGGATTCTCCTCGACGATCCAGCACCACTCCGCTCTCCACTCCTCCCACTTGCTGCGGAGCTCACCCTCCAAGTACACCTCCTTCTTGCCGACTCTCAAGATCCAGGCGATCCCTCCGGCAAGCGGCTCTCCTCTCTCTACCCGAGGCATGAAGAAGTGGCGGAAAAGGGCAACATTAGGGTGGACTCCGACAAAGTTTTCGCACAAATGTGCAAAAATTGCCATGGTCAGAACGGCGTTGGGGGTGAAATCAAGGAGGCGAAGGCCGTAGGTGTTCATGATATCGCAGAAGAACTCCGAGAAGGGCGGGCAGAGCCCGCAATAGAAGAACAGCGCGAAGAATGGGTACCCGTTTGGAGCCAGTTCTGAAGCAGCGGCCGGGAGTACCCTCGTGCGCGGATGTGCCCGCGTCTACGTCGCCCAAAAGAGGTAGAAGTACTCCCTCAGCTCCTTCGCGCCGAGCTGGGGGGAGAAGATCGCCCGCTCCTTCTGCAGCGCCGCGAGCCGCTACGCCTCGGTCGACTTCACGCCCTTTCCCTTGTCGGCTTTCGGAGCCATGTCGGAGGTGGTGGGGGAGGTCGACGGCGTTGGTGATGCTGGTGGCAATGGGGGGCGAAGCGCTGCTCTCTCGGCTTCGAGAAGAAGGGGGGAGCGGCGGAGGTTCGTGAAGATGGAGTAGTAGCAACCAGCGAGGGGGAACGAACTACCCCTGTTTCCTCTGCTTATAAAGAGGGATGGGGCGGACGTTTCGCCCTTCCGAATAAAGAACCACCCACGATCTCTCCCACGACGCCGCATTCAACGCGTGCCTTTAGGGGAGAGCGCGGTGGATACGGAGCGAGATTCGGCGTGGCCCAGTCCGCGTGTGCTTGTGCCCTGTCTTGGGCCTGGCCCAACAGCGCTCGGCACCGTGTCTGGCCCAGGCCCGGGGGCTCCTGTCGGTGTACTAGAATAGGGGTACCCTAGTACCCCGAACTTGTGCACGGGTAGTTGCAGCACCCCGCGGCAAGGCTTGCCGGGCGAACGCCAAGATCCTCCGTGGTTCCCTTGGAGCCATTCAAGAACAAAGTATTTAAGCTCAGGAGACAAGGCCCCGGCAAGAGGAGCTTGCCGGGAAGGCCAACCAAGGCACTCCAAGGAACTTGCCGCGACGCGCCACGCACTCCGGCAAGGCAACAAGGCCCCGGCAAGAGGAGCTTGCCGGGAAGACCAACCAAGGTACCTCGAGGCCTGGTGAGCGACAAGCTTCCGGACCCGACAAGATAACAACAGCGGCAAGGCGCTTGCCGCGGCAGGCGGCCACTCTGTGCCCACGCTCCAGAGCATCCACCAACGTGTCGCTCGGGGGGCCTCTCCAGGCGTGCGTGGCGGGAGGCTGTGCAGCCAGCGGTGCGCAGTGGCATGCGAAGCTGACAAGATCGCCATCGTGGCGAACGGTGGCGCCCCGAACGGTCCTTTTCTGCACTGTTTGGGCGACTCAGACGGGCATTTAATGCCCTTGTCCCCTACCATCAGGGTTAGGTAGGGTGCACTGTACAAGTAACTGTACCAACCACCTCACTTTTTACATTTGTACCCTTCTCTGCGTTGCCACCTGTCGGTGACCTCTTTAGCGTATAAAAGGAGGCCCATGCGCAACGTAGAGGGGGTTCGACTGGTTCGGAACCCAGAAAAACACTACGCTCTCTCTCTGGAGCAAGAACACAAGATAATCAAACAAGCAACAGTAGGAGTGTTATCTCTCCGGAGAGCTCCGAAGCTGGGTAAACTGCTCGTGTGCTTCGCCTCGATCTGCTCTTCGTGTGATCTCCGCCCCCTGCCGAACCGAAAGGGGCTCGGTCCGCCGGCCCCATAGATGTTCGTGGATCAGTTTCCCCGACAATCTCCATCGTAGCATCATTGTCGTTTACGCCATCTATTGCTTCTACGACTATCGCTACCGCTTAGTGATAAAGTAAAGCAATTACAGGGCGTTTGCATTTCATACAATAAAGCGACAACCATATGGCTCCTGCCAGTTGCCGATAACTTCAGTTACAAAACATGATCATCTCATACAATAAATATAGCATCACGTCTTGACCATATCACATCACAACATGCCCTGCAAAAACAAGTTAGACGTCCTCTACTTTGTTGTTGCAAGTTTACGTGGCTGCTACGGGCTTAGCAAGAACCGTTCTTACCTACGCATCAAAACCACAACGATAGTTCGTCAAGTTAGTGTTGTTTTAACCTTCGCAAGGACCGGGCGTAGCCACACTCGGTTCAACTAAAGTTGGAGAAACTGACACCCGCCAGCCACCTGTGTGCAAAGCACGTCGGTAGAACTAGTCTCGCGTAAGCGTACGTGTAATGTCGGTCCGGGCCGCTTCATCCAACAATACCGCCGAACCAAAGTATGACATGCTGGTAAGCAGTATGACTTGTATCGCCCACAACTCACTTGTGTTCTACTCGTGCATATAACATCAACGCATAAAACCTAGGCTCTGATACCACTGTTAGGGAACGTAGTAATTTCAAAAAAATTCTTACGCACACGCAAGATCATGGTGATGGCATAGCAATTAGAGGGGAGAGTGTTGTCTATGTACCCTCGTAGACCGTTAAGCAGAAGTGTTATGACAATGCGGTTGATGTAGTCGTACGTCTTCACGATCCGACCGATCCAAGCAGTGAACGTACGGCACCTCCGTGTTCAGCACACGTCCAGCTCGATGACGTTCCCCGGGCTCCAATCCAGCAAAGCGTCGGGGATGAGTTCCGTCAGCACGACAACGTGGTGACGATGATGATGTTCTACCGGCGCAGGGCTTCGCCTAAAATCCGCGACGATATAATCGAGGTGGAATATGGTGGAGGGGGGCACCGCACACGGCTAAGGAACGATCCGTAGATCAACTTGTGTGTCTCTAGGGTGCCTCCCCCCCCCCCGCCCCCGTATATAAAGGAGGAAGGGGGGAGGCCGGCCGGCCCTTGTGGGCGCGCCAAGGAGGAGGAGTCCTCCTCCTAGTAGGAGTAGGACTCCCCCTTTCCTACTCCTACTAGGAGGGGGAAAGGAAGGGGGAGAGGGGGAAGGAAAGAGGGGGGCGCCCCCCCCCTCCTAGTCCAATTCGGACCAGAGGGAGAGGGGGAGCGTGGCCCACCCTGGCTGCCCCTCTCTCTTTCCACTAAGGCCCATGTGGCCCATTAACTCTCCCCGGGGGGTTCCGGTAACCCTCCGGCACTCCGGTTTTCTCCGAAATCACCCGGAACACTTCCGGTGTCCGAATATAGTCGTCCAATATATCAATCTTTATGTCTCGATCATTTCGAGACTCCTCGTCATGTCCGTGATCACATCCGGGACTCCGAACAAACTTAGGTACATCAAAACTTATAAACTCATAATAAAATTGTCATCGTAACGTTAAGCGTGCGGACCCTACGGGTTCGAGAACTATGTAGACATGACCTAGAACTATTCTCGGTCAATAACCAATAGTGGAACCTGGATGTTCATATTGGTTCCTACATATTCTACGAAGATCTTTATCGGTCAAACCGCATAACAACATACGTTGTTCCCTTTGTCATCGTATGTTACTTGCCCGAGATTCGATCGTCGGTATCTAATACCTAGTTCAATCTCGTTACCGGCAAGTCTCTTTACTCGTTCTGTAATACATCAATTCGTAACTAACTCATTAGTTACAATGCTTGCAAGGCTTAAGCGATGAGTATTACCGAGAGGGCCCAGAGATACCTCTCCGACAATCGGAGTGACAAAACCTAATCTCGAATTATGCCAACTCAACATGGACCTTTGGAGACACCTGTAGAGCACCTTTATAATCACCCAGTTACGTTGTGACGTTTGGTAGCACACAAAGTGTTCCTCTGGTAAACGGGAGTTGCACAATCTCATAGTTGTAGGAACTTTGTATAAGTCATGAAGAAAGTAATAGCAACATACTAAACGATCAAGTGCTAAGCTAACGGAATGGGTCAAGTCAATCACATCATTCTCCTAATGATGTGATCCCATTAATCAAATGACAACACATGCCTATGGTTAGGAAACATAACCTTCTTTGATCAATGAGCTAGTCAAGTAGAGGCATACTAGTGACACTATGTTTGTCTTTGTATTCACACATGTATCATGTTTTCGGTTAATACAATTCTAGCATGAATAATAAACATTTATCATGATATGAGGAAATAAATAATAACTTTATTATTGCCTCTAGGTCATATTTCCTTCGGGAAAGCCTGTTAACGACATGTTCACATATAGCCCATTTACAGTCCGCTAACCCAGGGTCCATTACGATCTATCCGATTTAGGCCCAGTACCGTCGTCTGGGCCGTCTAATATAATTCCAGCCCGTTTTAATTTCCGGCCCATGTATGGCCCATGACGTCTTTTGGCCCATATGAGGCCCTTTCTAATTCTTGGCCCGTTGATGGCCCGTGGTGAAACTGGCCCGTAATGAACAGTGTATCACTTTATACCCATTAACGACACGTGGTGAAACTGGCCCGTAATGAATAGTTTATTACTTTATACCCATTAATGGCCCATTATTCCATTGGGCCGTTTCCAGCCCATGTTATCTTTCGGCCTTCTCAGGGCCCATTTATTCTTGGGCTCATGTCCAGCATTCGTTTACTTACGGCCCGTTACTGTCATTTTCTGCTTGTGGGCCAAATTTAGCCCGTGGTTACAGTCGGCCCGTTTGTGGCCCGTTAATACGTTGGGCCATTTTCATAGCGTCATCAAATACGGCTGATTAACGACGGCCTGTTATGGTCGGCCCATGAACGGACAATTCCAACTCTAGCCCGTTTACGACCATAATGCGGTCTGTTATTGGCCCATGTTTGGCCAACCGATCATACGGCCCGTAGAAGGCCCATTGATGATATGGCCCGTAGAAGGCCCATTGTGTCTATGGCCCGTATAAGGGCCATTGTTTCTATGCCCCGTAGAAGGCCCATTGTTTCTATGGCGCTTAGAAGGCCCATTGTTTCTACGGCCCATAGGAGGCCCAAGTTAACTACAGTAAATATGTAGCCCATGGTTATTATGGCCTAGTTTGAAAAATAGGTTATTGTGGCCACTACCAAACCACGGATAAAGAACTTCACTGACTACAAGCAAACAAATAAACAAGACAATAACGAAATAAATAAGCAAGAAACTTATGCTAGGCTATCATGGCTAATACACATATTACATCCACTGGGCATCAAAGTTCGCCACCAGTGCAAATATAGGGAACAAAGCAGCATATAAACGTCGCAGCAAAACAAGTCCAGAACTAAAACCACTTTAGAAAAGCTCAAGAAACATTATCCTGGGTACCCATAAAGCTGGCAAGATTCTTAGAAAGCATATTAACTTTCTCTTGTTTGGCGCTTAAATCCTCTGAATTCTGCAGGGACTTCCTCAGTCCTTCGGCTTCCTGTCGCATAACATCTTATCGATGTCTTTCAACTTGAAATTGAGATTTAAGAAGCCAAACTGATTCAGGCAGCGAGTTCGAAGAGCTGGTGCCAGCAGTAGTAGCCAGTAACTCGAACACTGCATCAAGACAGGACTTTGGGGTTGTCTCAGTGTCTTCAATATAGTTTTTATCAGCTTTCTTGGAGACCAACAGGGATGTCTCACTATCTTGAACCTTATTTGCATTACTTCCTTTACCATTGCATAAGGGGTACTCTTCACCAATATTTTATCCACGATCTAAAAGAGAAACAAACAAACACATCACAGGTTCACAATGTAGTATATGAAACTCATTTTGGTAAACTAGTTCAGTAGTAAGGTGGACAGGATAACAACATGAAACAAACATATATCAATGTAGTATGGTAACTGTATGGTCTATATCATTCTAGTTTATGTTGCCAAATCAAGATAGATACAGTTCGAATCATATCTATTTAAGACAAAGCATCATAGATAGAATATAAGTGTGGGAAACTACACAGCAATAACAACACTTGTAATGTGAATGGCATGAGAAAATAACTGTTTATTCAATTGAAACTGAAATCAACATAGAGCAAGTTACAACAGCAAACACATTAAATAAACAGGTTTAAAACATACCTATTGCGCCATTGGAGTTTCAATTGCATCCTTCAAATTTGAAATTAGTTGGTATGAGTAAATACATTGATGCAAGAGCAAAGTAGAATGAGCCATAGCTACAGAACCTGACCCGAGAACACTTCTTCTTCTGCTTTAAGCGTTGACTTGGGGTTCAGAGTGGTGGTCCTCGTGCTTTGGGCACTATAGTTGCCTTACTAACTACTCGTGTTTGGGTGCTCTAAGGTGGAGACGGTGTTGTGTCAACCGTAACTGGGTTACTATCTGCTGGGGTTGGGGTTAGAAGGGGTGTAGCTGGTTCTCTGTCCAACTGGGTAGGGATACAATCTGCGTGAGTCTGTGTTATGTGTGGTGGGGTTGGTTCTTGGGCAAGTACAACCGTGGTTCTATCTACATCGATAGGTAGCACGATCTTTTCTGAAGACTGTGTTTTTACTCCCACAGATACTGCCATCACCCCCTCCAATTGAAATGCCTGATAAACAAGAGAAGTAATTGAATGTACAGATATTGTAAGATAGACAGGTGCAATGGATAATAGGGAAGAAAACATGGCATGAAATAATTCACATTTATGTTGTCTAACCAAACAGAATAAGAGGACATAATTTCACATATATGATGGCTAATTAAACGGGATAGCATGACACAGTTTCACATGTATGATGGCTAACTAAACAGGATAGAATGACATACTTCAAAATATGATGACTATGTAAACAGGATGACATGATATAACTATACGATGTGTCTATTAAAGTGGTTGGCATGCCATCAATCACAAACATGTCCTTGATGGAAACATGATGGCATGATATAATTCACGGATAGAATGACATATTTCAAAATATGATGACTATCTAAATAGGATGAGATGATATAACTATATTATGTCTTTAGAAAATGGGTTGGCATTCCATAATTCAGATAAATGCTGTCTATGTAAACATCATGGCATGATATAATTCAAAAATATGATTTATATACTAAGGAAGTGAGCAGAGGGCAGTCGCATATATGATGTTTCAAATAAGGAGATGGCATCCAATATTGTGTATATGATGTAAAAACTAAGCATTGCAATACAACATATGCATGATATGAGTAATATAACCCTGCCAATTTTGAGCATACACCTCAGTGGGATAATAGGACTGGTCATCTACCTCTGAATCCTCCTCTAAAGAGCTATCTGTAACCAGCAAGATACCTGCTTCAGCAGGTAGCATTGTCTGCTCTGAAGACCTTGTTTTCACTCCAGATTTCTCCATCACCAATTCAAATGCCTGATGCACATGAAGAGCAGTTGGATATACAAACATTGTCGATAAAAGCAATGAGAAATACAAAAAAAAGGAAGGCATGATATAATACACATATATGACGCTTGGTTAAACAACATGGCATTGCATAATTCACATATATAATGCCTTGCAACAAGATAGCATTGCATAATTCACATATATAATGTCTTGCAACAAGATGGCATTGCATAATTCACATATATGGTAATTAGACACTAAACAGGTGGCATTCACACAAAGCATGTCTAATCTAAGCAAATGACATAGCAATGCAAGATACCATACGCACGATATGAGCAACATAACCCTGCCAAGTTAGAGCATGCACCTCAGGGGGGAAATAGGACTGGTCATCTGTCTCTGAATCCTCCTTTGAGGAGCTATCTGTAACCAGCAAGACATGTGCTTCATCAAATAGCATTGTCTGCTCTGAAGACCTTGTTTCCACTCCAGATTTTTCCTTGACCGTGTCGAATGGCTGATGCACAAGAAGAGTAATTGAATCTACTAAAATTGTGGACAAATTTAACACGTAATAAAAAAATTATGGCTTGATATAATTCACATATAAGATGACTGGCTAACCAGGGTGGCATTGCAAAATCCACATATATGATGCCTGGCTAAATAAGATGGCATTGCATGATTCACATATACGATAAAGAAACTAAACAGATGGAATTTACACAAAGCATGTCTAAACTAAGAAGATGACATCTTTGATGAATACATTAAGCAATGCAAGGCACCATATGCATGATATTATCAACATCACCATGCCAAGTTAGAGCGTAGACCTCATGGGGTAAATATGAGTGGTCTTCTCCTTCTGAATCCCCCTCGGAACATTTATCTTCCTCTTGATTACGATCCGAAATGGGTGGAGGGGGGCTGCCTTTGCGCCCGCCATGGAGCGACGTCTGCATGAAATTTTATTGCCATGCAAGGCTTGTCTCTTTTGCTCCACATGTTCTGTTCCATTGTGTGCAACAACTGACATGCATAGGAATAAAACATAGTGAGATTATGTAAGGAGTGCATGCACATATCCAGAGTGATGGTAGCAAATTTTGGATAGAACCAAAACCAATGATAGCTGGCAGATAATAGCTTTAGTTGAAAAATACAGATAATGGCTCCTTTAATGTTTGTTTGCACCCCACGTGAAAATCATAGTAGACACCTGAGATAAACCAGATAGTATACAGATAGTACTGATTGTTGTCCCAATATGTACCCCACAACCATTTAAAATCTCAATTTTCAGCATTAGTTTGGACCTGACTTAGAGTCTAATAGGTGAACATGACGATAAAGTAGCATGTCATCATATTAAGCGATGCATAATGTAAGCAGACACGAAAGGGTGCGACCTCTCTTGCGGACCTGTGTAGTCCTCAAGGTCATCTGCTCAGTTGATGATGGTAATGCAGTTGTCGTGCCTGCCGGCGGCTGGGAAGAAGATCTGAGGTGGCGAAAGAAAGTCTGGAGAGCGGATCCCTGCTGTGGTGAATCCTTCCGTCGTTGGAGCAGCTGAGCTGGGGTGAAACACAGTGCCGCAAGAGCAGGACAAACCACACAAGGTTTTCTTTGACACATATCTGTAACAGAAGTAATTGTGTAAGGGCTAGTTTGAATTTGAGGATTCTAACAATGTAGGGATAGGAAATAGACAGGAATAGGATAGGAATGCACGTGCAAAACAGAGAATTTAAAAACACAGGATTTTCTCCAATCTAGGTGTTTGATTCACAAGAATTGGAAGATCACATGATGAAAAGAAGCATGGTGAGATTAAGTCAAACCACAAGAAAATGTACGGTTATAATGCTATTATGCTACTATCTCTTAGTCTTGTGCTTCATGAATAGGAATTTGAAAAGGAGGACAAGTGGAAATTAAAATACCTACGGTTTTTCTTTCAAGGAGACACTAAAGGAACAAATCCTATAGTTTTCCTTTGCTCCATTCCTTTGCACCAAATTCATGAAAAGTAGTACCATAGGAAACTTTCCAATTCCTATGTTTTTCATTCACTTTTCCTTTCAAGCACTGGCGATCCTAGTAGGTAGGCTTGAGCAAGGAAAAGCCTACACTAAAGAAAATGTTTTTGTGCTACTTCTATTACTTTGGACCCATGCCACTGCCCTGCTAGCTCAACTCCCAGGGCCATCGACAAATGCACAGCTCAAACGCGTAGAGATAAATAATGATGGTGTTCAAGAGAGTCCATCATGGATAGCTAAGTTGCCTGGTAGCTCACTGCTTGTCATATAATAGGACAAAATAATCGTATTTCATGTTACTCCATGTGCTCAGTGGACAATATATATATATATAACATGTAGAGTAAAAAAGAGATGCAACAAGTGTACAACCTCTTTGGCGAAGCCATGTTGATCTCAGCGTGATTGGGTTGGCCAGTGAGGATGCTCTGGCTGACTTGGCTGTCGGAGGAGGGGAAGAAGATCTTAGGCGTCTGGAAATGGAGCCCGAGGTACTGCTCCGCTGTGATGGAGGGTTTCGTCGTTGGAGCAGCTCCGGTGAGTTGTACGACACCGAGGCTGAAGAAGGACAAGGGAGACAACATTAACCTGAGTGGAATTCTAATAGCATCTCTAATAGATGATGTAAAATACATAACCACAAAGTGCTAGATGTAAAATACATCAGCCGCTCATCTCTGAACTTAACTGTCGAAACTGAATTTAACTGTCGAAACTGAACTTAAATGTCGAAACTGAATTTTGCTGTCGAAACTGAATTTTACTGTCGAAACTGAACGCACTAGAGGTGAGGCTACACATCAGTCGACTGACTTTTTCATCTCTGGTCAGTTGATTTTGCAGCCGTTGGATACAAAATCAATGGCCTGCAGTTCATCTTCAACCTCCACCCCCCTGAGCCGCCAGCCACCACCAGCCAAACAGCCGCCCCCCGCTGCCCGCCCGCCACAAAAATAATCCCCACCGCTGGTCCGCCGCCCCGACCATCCCTCTAGGCCCCCCGTGCCGAGCTTTTTATCCAGCGATCCCCATGCCACTGCCCCACCACCGTCGGCAACCATCGTCCCCACCCTGAACCCTAAGATAGATAGTGGGGTACCTCTCCGGCGAGCCCCCCTCCCTGCTGCAGCTGGTCCTTCCTTAACTCTGGTGAGCCCCCCACCCCCTAAAAATCGACTAACCCAAAAGTCGATTCAGTCGACTGAAGTGTAGCTAAATCGGAGCAGCATCGCAAGCAAGAGTAAGAGCGAGAGCAGCAGCGCGAGCAAGAGCAAGAGCAAGAGCAATAGCAAGAGCAGACCAGGCAAGGGACCGAGAGCAAGAGCAGAGCAGTAGAGAGAGCGAGAGCTAAGCAGCAGCAGCTCCTACTGATGTGGACGTCGCCGCCGAGGGTGCGACGTTGTGGAGGAAGTGGCCGGCGACGCCGTCATGGATGGAGCCACGATGTGTCGGCTCGGGACCGAGCGCCAACAGCACCATGAGATTGAATCAAGAAGAAAATGCAGCAATTACTGTACAACCTCTTTGGTGGCACCGATTAGGCTGCAGCTTCAGCCGAGGAAACGGTGATGATGCTGCTCTTCCGGTGGTGCAGGTGAAGATAGCGGTGTGGGAATGGAGGTGGCACGGAAGACGAGGGGAACATCGGGGCAACTCCTTGGAGGTGCAGGACGGGGTGGCCGAACCAGGTGGACGAAGAGATCGACGACGGATCCTCAGCCAGTACGGTGGATGATGGACGTCGAGGTGTTGCTGTGGACGACGTCGTCGGGGAAGACGCTCCGGCTGGGTGGCGGACGGAGGAGGCTGTGGGGCTTCGCGGGTTTTCGCGGCCTCGGTGTACAAATGGGTGGGCGGATGGGATGGGAGTGGGGAACCATGGCTTAGGGACGCGCTTGTCCAAAATGTGGGGTAATTTACGAAAGTACCCCCACCGATTTGAGGCGGTTCTTTCGGTTTAGGGGTATCACGGGCATTTTGTGTGTTAGGATTTCATAGGAGGTGGGAGTTTTCGCATGTGTTGTAATTTTGGAATAGCAAGGCACGGGTTGAGATGCAGGGAGTTGTTGGAGCACAACGAGACAAAGATATATCTTAAATATTTCAGGGTAACAAGGCGCGGGTTGAAGAGGCGGGAGTTTCGCAGCATGATAGACAGAGACGCTAGCTTGAAATTTTGGCATAACAAGGCGCGGCTTGAAATACTGGGAGAACAAGCTTAAGGTGTACCAAAAAAAAGACAATTCGCACCTCATCACTAGAGAGAGCCATGTCCCGTTTTACTATATTACTAGAAATGCATTCAAATACAAAAAAATTGGGACAACAAAAATAACGTGTACAATACCAAAACAATTTGCACTTCCCTCAGCAATTAAAAAACAATGTGTGTTGTCTAGCATATGGACTAAATTTTACTACATTTTCCCTGTTTGAATGGGATTGTACTTGGGTTAGTTATACAACCATCTAAATATTATCTTCACAACACATGACATGAATATAGGAGAAGTAAATTCCTATATAAATACGAACTACATGTACATACGATCTCAAATTCAAATATATGTATCCATTTTGTGTTGAATTCAAATCATAGTACATGTATTCTCTAGCTAGATGTTTGGAATCTAAACCATGTATGATATACTATGTACAATGTGTTTAACACACACAACACACACACACACCATTTAGACTAGTAAGGTACACGTGCATTGCACGCATGAGATTTGGCAACCAAATTATGAATAAATACCACATTATAGCATCTAAGCTTTGAGTCATATATGCATGATGTAGATGTTCGTTTAATTCTTATAGTTCATTTCATTCAAAATCATCTAGTTTCTATAAGAAATCTAATCTATTTTAAGATTCATGGAATTGTGCATTGTAAGGCATAAAGTAAAAAACAAATAATGGCAAATCATGTAGAAAAACATTTGGGCAATTCTGATACGGAAGATTCTAGAACAAAGAAGAAGTGCTTGTGTTTTTAGGTTTGTGCATTATGCTTAAGTTCAACCATGGAGTCTTCTAGATTGTCCATGTGGCAAAATCTAATGGAATCTAGATGATATCCAATGGCCAGTAGTGCTCAAATTTGCCATCTCTGCACCATCGGATTTGCCTCATCCAACGACCATCTTTCAAAGTTAAAGTTATCCACACACTATATAAAAATATATAATATAATATACATATAGGGGTATAGATATAGATATGTGATGCGAAAGCCACCCATCATCTCCAATTAGAATAGTGTGTCCATGCAAGGATGCAATGTGGCCAAATGATGTCTGCCATCAGTATCTCAAATTCAAATCAGTTTGACCTTGTTCAATGTGTATACATTACAACATGCTCATTTCCAAACCACGCCGCGCAAATCTCCATTAATTCATGCATGCATGGGTTTCAAACCTCATGATCTCTTATTCAAATATTTGAATTCAACTTTACATTGATTATGACCTCACCTAGTATTTTACACCCACACAGTCATCTTCTCTTTATAATTGTACCACTAACTTTCTTTTGTGCATGCATGCACACACACACACTACCAGTCGGCATTATCCATCGCACACATGCAATCTTTTGTTCCAGGTCGGTCTCCCATAAAGGCACACACACACATCCCCCTCTCCATCATATCGGGCATTCTTTATCTCTCACGTTCATGTGCAATGATCGATGTTCCTCTATATGTGTGTGTATATAGATAGGTCTTTCATAATTTTCCACATAAACCGATCAATCTATATATCTAGTGAGGTCTCACCCTCTTTCTCTCATCCACATCGATCAATCTATACCTCTCTATGTAGGATTACATATATAGCTAATACACCCACATTAATTATATATCCAATGCCCTCCTCTCACCATCCATGCCTTCCGCTTCATCTCTCAGACGTGCGCACAATGGCGAAGACAGGGGCAGCAAGGGCCCTGCCCCCCGTAACATCACTATATATCAAGGCTAATATGAATGTGATCATTAGACAATTGCCGGTAAAAAAGGTTTAAGTTGATGAATTGGCCCTCCTCGTAAAGGATTAGCAATGCTTGGCCAAATAGCTCATGGGACATTTTTCATGGCTCCGCCACTGCGCGCAACAGCGCACATTCTCACCCCCTCTCTCTAAATATCGATCTCGCACTTGTGCAGTCATTCATAATCTCCCTGCACTCGGCCCCTCGCATCATCTTCTAGCCCCCACCGGTTTTTGCCACATGTACAATCTAGCAGACTCCATGGTTGAACTTTTAGCATAATGCACAAACCTCAAAACAAAAGTGGTTCTCCTTTTTTCTAGAATCTTCCGTATCATAATTGCCCAAACTTTTTTTCTAGTTGAATTGCCATTATTTGTTTTTACTTTATGCTTTACAACGCACAATTCCATGAATCATAATATAGATTAAGGGCTTCTTTGATTCAAAGGATTCTCAAAGGAATTTTGGAGGATTCTAATCCTTAGGAATTTTTTCCTATCTTGGTTGTTTGATTTGTAGGATTGTAAACCATAGGAATTTTTCCATATGATTCATTTGCAGTAGTTTTCATAGGAACATCCCATCCACTCAAATCTCTTTGAAAGAATTCTGCGTTTTTTCTATGCACAATCAAACACTCGTACAATCCTGTAGGATTCAAGACGACATTCCACTCTAATCCCATGTTTTTCCTATTCCCGCGTTTTGGAAATCCTACGAATCAAAGAGGCCCTAGGTTTTTTATAAACACTAACTGATTTTGAATGAGATGAACTGTAAGAATTAAACGAAGGTCTACATCAGGAATATATGACACAGAGCTTACATTCTATAGTGTGGTATTTATTCATAATTTGGTTGCAAAATCTGATGCATGCAATGCACGTGTACCTTACTAGCACTTCAAGTATGTGCAAAACACGTAAATTAGAATTCCAATGGCACGCTACACAGTGTCTCTCTTACAGTTCATGAAGCCACGTGGCACATGTGGAGGCGTTGTCGCGACCTCCCTGTGTGGATTGATCATAGTGACGTGATGTTGGTTCTAGAAGAATGTACTCGTCCTCCCTGAGCCACACTGGAGGTACATGCACGAAGCGAAGGTGTGCACGCACACCACGCACACACTCATTCCCTTGCACACACACGCGGGCATACGGGCGGACATAATTTTGTACCAAGATCCACCCCATGGGATAATTTGACTTGTGTAAAGTCCTTCACTTCATTGATGGTCAATTAATACAGCGCATGCAAATTGAGTGGACGTGAGGGCGGAAGAAAGACATTACTACTCCACTGCGTGCATGCGAGTAGTTAAATCATGGGTTGCTAGTAGTACTTCCATTAGTCTCCTTCATATTTTGTGCCAATTTTTGATAGTAACATAATATTTACACATCTGAGCGTTGTACTCTACTTGAAATTTATGTTCCACTAAACTCATCGGGAGCCGTTTCAGGCCTCAAAACCAAAACCATCAATTTATCTTTACGTTGTTCCCATCACATTGAAAGTACTAGTGCTACAATTAAGTGCAAGCCTGCTCACACCTACTAGTACGTACCAAACCTGAATGTGTTCCCACTATGCAGGTATTAGTACTAGTGCTAGTACTTAGGTTATAAAAAGGGGAATACCTAACCGAAAATTACACTACCTTTCCTCCACATAAGTGCTTCTTCTTCGTCCGTCCTTGCCATGGCCGATGCGTAGAGCTCTAGGTCGAGAACTACTCATAACAAGGGAGCGGCAACCAAGGCTGCGGAAAAAAAGAGAGGGCTCGCCACCACGCAGAGACCTCGAAAGATCTCTCACGGGCAGGTGATGGCTCCCAGGAGTGCCCTAGCCGCAGAGGGGAACATGCCGAGCTGGCGGCGCTGGAGTCATTATCCCTCGACGACAAGCCCGATGAGCTCAATAAGCACCTCCGTGAGATGAAGGAGTTCATCCATTTCTTGGTGGAGCTGCTGAAGGAGAGCCTCGACGACATGCCCGCTGAGCTCAATAAGCAGGGGGAGTTGACCGCCGACTTGGTGATGCTGCTGAAGAAGAGTATTGCCTCGGAGAAGAAGGCGACCGACGAAATCCTGCATCTTCAGGAGGACAAGGCGAAGCTCTGCCATGAGCTCGACCTGCTGAAGGAGAAGAACGCTGGCTGGAAGAAGCTGCATGATAGTAGTAGTTCCTCAATGAAGATGCTGCAGGCCCTCGTCATGGAATGGAAGGAGGAGTTGGCGAAGCTCCGCATCGAGCACCCGACTGCTGTCAAGGTACGTAATGTGGCCGTGGAACAGATGATGAAGGCTCGCGTCAAGAAATCCCGCGTCATGGACAGAATGAAGAAGATGGCGGAGGAGACGAGCAAGGAGATGGAGGTCGTGGAGGCGATGAAGAAGCAGTTACGACTCCACGACGAATTAGATCATTTGGGGTGATAATCTCCCTTTTTCTTTTGCTCCCGTGTTTCTTCTTTTGCTTGGGGTGTTTCACCGCACGTGTCACATTCTCTATGAGACATGAATAGAACAATGCTAACAATGAGATGACTAGAAAATTAGATCATTTTTATCGCCATATGGCACTGGGCTGCCGTGCTTCGTGCTCCTCCGTCGTAGTACTACTCCAGTGGAAAACTTGAGTATACCGCACGGTTCTTTGCTCCTCCTCAGGTCGTCGGCACATTTATACGAGCAGTCAAATCACAAGGCCCCGCCTTCCAGCAGTAATGAGTCGTCAAATCACAAAGGCCCTCGCCTCTCGTGAAAACGACCAAGCTAGACTGCCCCGCCCTCTAGCCTTTAAAAAAATGTATACTTTTGCACAATAGTAGTATCGATGGAACGCGCCATGGAGCAAAACTAGCAAGATGAAATTAAAGGAAAAAGGTGGTACATATAAAGAGCGCTCGTCGCCAAATTATGCATATAGTACTATTAAAGAAATAAAGAAATTAGCATACCTATTTAATTCTTGGGTTCTTGTTATTTATGGCACTAGTTGTGTATCACTACTCAGTTTTGCCATTAGAAGTTACAACTACTCAAAAATGCCATTGGTCCGTGAGATGCCTGCTCAAAAATGCAATTAGATATCCAAAAAATGCAATCGTTAAGTTAGATGTTTTCTCAAAAATGCCATTAGACATTGTTATTTTCACGTCAAACCCGTTCACCATGTTACATGACAAAAATAAGCCGATTCTCACAATGATAAGTGTGGCCCCACTTGTCAGGAGTAACCAAGCGAATAATTTTACAAGAAAATAAGAACGCTATTGGGATCAAGTAGGCCCCACACTTTATTTTACTGTAGTGAGATAGAGGGAGAGCTGGCATGTTGGTCCATCGGTATTTATGTCATTATAACGTAGCAAAAGATTTTTGAGTCACAATAATGGTGTCCAGCACAACACATCCCTCAAATAAAACTAGGCACCCTGGAATTCTTTGACAAAACTAAGCACCCTGAAATTCTTTGACAACTAAACTGCTGGCTATATGATGTTGGCCATATATATTGTACGTATATAATGTGAAGAAACGAGTGGTAGTACTATACCAACTACAAGATGAAATGTAAGAAATATAGCGAGAAGAAACATAACATAGTTCTGCTGGGGACTCAGCACAACACACCCCTCAAATAAAACTAAGCACACCTGAAACTAAACTAAGCAACTAATCCAATAGACACTGCATTAGAACCAACACAAGCAATGACACTGCCACCTTACTCGGAGTCCTTGTCCACGTCCTCAACTTCGTCCTTGTCCCTCTTCCTCTTGGCCGATACTTCTTTGCTTGAACCGCACACTTGGCTCTTGCTCTTCATCCAACCCTTGTAGATATTGACACAAAGGTAGCCATCCATTGCAGCGTACTGGATGTGGTTTATATCTAGTACATTCCACTCCCATGAATGATGATGAAACGTGTGTGAAGGTTTCTCCGGTTTAACGTACGAAGGATGAACCATGGCTCCTGCCAGGGTCAACATTGAAGGCTGACCACGGGAGGGCAGCAGCGGATTCTTCTAGAGTTCGAAGGGGTTGCCTAGAACGAATCCTATCTGACCCAGGACTCTTTTGTCATTCGTAAAGTCTACAGTAACGAATTTGACTAGGTCGCCCTTGAAGAAGTTCTTAAATTCCTCGCACTCAACGTCGGCATAGCATATGTGGTAGACCAAGCATAAGTCATGCACGCAAACCTGGATCACGACGGGCTTCTTCTTCTTTTCCTCCTTTAGATCCTTCTATTGTCCCAGGACTGTGGTGTACTCAACATCTAGCCAAGCGACCCACTCATCATTTGAGTTTTCTAACATGCGTCTGAAGCGAGCAAGGCATCCTTTCACCGTCGCGAAAGAACGGGTGTAGATGACGTCGAACTCATCGCCGGTGATGGTTCTAACCTTGTACTCACCGCCGATCATGGAGATTTGGGACGCCATGGATTTGGGAGGACGGCTAGGATTGGTGGAACTATCGTAATGTGAAAGGACGGGACGACTAGGAGCGAACTGCCGTAAATGTTAAAGGACGTCCGGGGACGAGTAGGAGCGAACTGCCTGCGGTTTTTTGATTGTAGAAATGTTTAGTGGGGCGTGCGAATGGCAGGGTAGTGGCTTGCCTGGTGGATAAATGGACTCATGCATAGTGCTATGGGGTCCCATTTAGATGTCATGTCTACTCGATGCCCAATTAAATGGCTTTCGATGTCATGTCAAGCGTCGGGAAAATTACAGGTGATACGTAGCTTTCCATTCTCCCATGATACGGGATTCCGAGAGCCCTTGGATCTGAGATCAAACAGTTGCATGGCGTGATTCTAGACCTATGGGTGAATATCCTATCCTGGAGGGTTATTCTGTAATTTTTTAGCAACTTAGCATGCGACCGTTCGATCTCAGATCCAAGGGCTGCCAGCAGCCCGTATCATGGTCACGCCTACCACGACCGTCGCCTCACTCGCGTGGTCGCGCCCTTGGAGATTTAACACGATGCGTTAGGCTATCTGATGTTCGCATGTCATACATAGTCATCACTTAGTCACTCATAGTACAACAAGGTTAGCTATAAGGTTGGCTATAAGAGTATTTTTTACTTCTCTCTATCTCTTTCTTCGTAGTATTTATTACATTTCCTAAGAAGTGACCTCTTTCAATGAAATTGTGGTTAAATGAGGTGCTAAGGGCATTAAATGGCTTAGACATCAAGTCACCAATGCATAGGTGCTTAGTTTTTTGTTGCTAAGTTTGCTTCATGTAATTAGGTATGGACTCAAAATTGTCTTTTCACCTAGGTACACGTGCTTAGCACCGTTTCTTCCTTGGGTCACCAAACTAGTCTCTCTCTTCTTAATTAACTTGCCACATTAGACATTATGCCTATGTGGCAAGCTTAGCACCTGTAGGAGCAAGTAAGTACAATAGTGGGCTATAAGCCCGCTTTACATGGCATTTTTGCATATGTGGAGGAAAGAGGCAAGGAAAAAGTGGAGGAGTGGGCTCTCATGCAAGAGCCGGCCTCTACATGGTGGAGCATCAGGAGAGGCACCTGTATGGTGGTGGTCAAGAATCAGGAGACTCACGCCGGTCGTAGCACCACAGTTAAAATGATAATGGCAAGTCAAATCACGGGGCCCCACCTGTCTAGCACTAACTCACTGTCAAATCACACAGCCCTACGTTTGTAGTAGCCTACTCCCTCATCTTCTTGTGTCTTTGTCGAACCGACTAGGCGGAACTACCCCGCCTACCGCGCAGGAAAAGCCCTACCCTCGACTTTTAAATAGTACAGTATTCTAATTTTGTATCCATGGAAAGCACAATGGAGCAAAGCCTCAAGAAAACAGTGGTACACATGTACGGAGTATATAGCACGCATGTCGCGTTCGCGTCGCACCCCAGACGGTCGGTCGGTCTAGCACGCCGCTCTCCAAATAGAATGTGGGTCATATTGCGTTTGCACACACATGTGGGACCGCAATTGAGAACCGACCATAGGCACACTCCCCGGCCCCGCAAGTTGGGTGAGTTAATAGAAGAGAGAGACGAGCGATAGTACTAGAGAAGTGTTGTACTCCCTCCGTTCCAAAATATTTTTTTCTAGGCATTTCAAATGGACACAACATATAGATGTATGTAGACAGATTTTAGAGTGTAGAATCACTCATTTTTGCTTCATATGTAGTCACTTCTTGAAATTTCTAGAAAGCCAAATATTTGGGAATGGAGGGAGTACATATGTTGGTACCTGGATGATCCTTGCAAGACACGGAAGATCAGTTCATCCATGCATGTGACCAGACTCCAGCAGACATGCCTGGATTGGCTATCGTCTACATATCATGTAGGCTGTGTTGTACAGGGTTGTAGTTCTGGTGAGAAATCTAAAAAAAGTTTTCTTGTCATCTCGCAAAATTAGGTGTCATGTGCTTCGGATCACTGCAAGGGTTAAACAGCGACAACTGAGTTGGTCTAGTCATTGGGGGCACGTGCACGAAGACTACTCGACTGCCATCTAGGTCAAGCCTGGATTCGCTTGCTTGCTAGTGTTTCTCTCTTCACACTGTCTCGTCCTCTCCAGATCTAAACACGACAGCGGTGGCCACACTCTCTCTCTCTCTGCTCACCGCTGGTCACAGATCTTGCCGGATCCTCTCCGTCGGGGAAGGTGAGAGGGTGCAATGTTCACGCGGTCGTCGTTGGAGATGGCTCTTACCCACTGCCGGCGCGTCCGTAGTGTGGGCAAATCCGGCGCGCCCGTTCTCTCCCAAGCATCACTGGCGAGGGAGGGCCTCCGACCCCTTCTTCCACGCTACCGTAGTGTGGGCAAATCCTACCTCCCACCGCCCACCTAGCGACATCCCGGCGACCCTCAGGTATAACTTCCTTCCAAACTAGCCTTGCTCTACTTCCCGAGCTCCTGACGTCGCTGCATTTGTACCTTTTACTATTTCTTAGGCCCCCACGTAGATAGGATCGATCAGCTGTTCGAAAACCACCTAATTTTTTACTATTAAGAGGTAAAACTAGTTGATGCACTCGAATCTAGTTCTACTTGGTTCAAACAAGGAAGAAAGGGGGTGGGGGTGGGGAAGATTTGTTACCTGAATCTAGGACTTGGTCAAAAGAGGAAATAACGAGGGCGAAAAGTAGCAGAGACTGGCTATCCAACTGGTCTCTAGGTCTAATAGGGAAATAAAGGAAACATAGTACAAACTCAATATAAACCCAAAATATTGGTTGAAAAAGGAAAGATAGTGGGGACTATGGGACAAGTTAACAGAGTAAGTCCAGCACTAGATTTAGCCTCACACAATATAAGGTGGCTATACCGAACAGAAATGGGACCAACCCAGATATCCTGTTCTGATGTTTGCTACCCCAAGCCACTCTTATGTAATGCCACTGGTAAAATGTCGCAGTCACACTGTTAAAAGTAAGGACATGTTAAACCAATGTTGTTTTCAATGTAATGCCTCCAGTAATATGAATCAATGGAACTTTTTTCATGTCCTCCTAAATTTCCCATTAAGATAAGTTGCTTCTTTTCGTTAGAAATGCAACTGTCCTGGTCCTCCTACTCTCCCATACCCAAATACCGACTCTGTAGCACCTGTTAATGTAATGTTGCTGGTAAAATGAGGCAATTGCACCATCGAAATAATGTCATGTTTAATGGTTGTCATAGTTAATCCTAATGCCCACACTAATATCTAGCAATGTTGCTGCTTTAGAAATTGCTATTGTCCTTCTAGGATTGCCATTCAGATAAGGAACATGCTTCTTTTCATTTGATGCATGTTTCATCACTTGTTAGTCACCCTCCTTTCCACCTTTTTTGTGCAAACAGAGATATACATTTCACGCTTGATCTTAGTTGAACTGCACAAATGATATCCAAATTATAGTTGAACATTCCAGGAGCTTCACGACCAACCTTGATGTTGCTCAATTTTATTGCAACTAATGAAGAAGAAGCTCTGTGGGTTTCGTTTTCTTATGGTAATGGAACCGGGGCTGGAGCCCTTTTCTTAAAAAAACAACAAGAAGAAGCTGCTAGCTCATGGGACGTTGCTTCATTTTAGGTGAACTGCACCAAAAGGTCGCATTAATTGAATCATCCATGTTAGTAACTGCTGTCATCCCTTCTACGATGGCGTTGACTGCAGATATGGTTCCCATCACGAGGTATGTTCCTTTTTGGTCTGACCGTTTGCCAAAGATCCTGCATGTTGATCCTGCTCTTGTGCCACTGTTTTGGCACTACCATGATAAAGCAGTAATGCTATTATTTTGCACCTTAATCTAGTGGCACTATTAATTTGAGGCAATGTATTGGCACCGCTAGTGCCACTATTTTTTTTACATATCAAAAGAGGGGGTTCCCTCCAATTTCATTAAAGAAACCCAACCATAGAGAACCATTATCCGACAACATCTCAGTGTAAACGAGCAGTTATGCAACTACTACTAGACGGACTGAGTACTATTAGGAGACAAGTTCGCCACATAAGCTAGGCAGGTAGGGGGACGCAGCACCAGCTCGACCAAGTTTGGATTACAACCCAAATGCTACTACAGAAACATGAGGGAGAAGATAGGGACTGAAAGAGCCAGCTTCAGCATCCCAGTGTAAGCACCACCGGCCTTCATCCTTGCGACGCACGGTACACCTCGTTTGCCACCTTCTCGGCCCTAGTGTCACTTATAAAATGAAGTAATAATACAGTTAGAATAGAGTGATTGTCTTCTCTATCATTTCATTTCCAATGTAGATAAAGAAAGTGCTTCTCTTTGTTAATGTATGTTTCATCAACTAGTCCCATTGTTAATGTTTAAGCATTTCTGCAAACTGGGGTGCTTAATTTTAGTTGATCTGCACAAAAATAGAGATTTGAATGTCTCAAGGCCCCTCCTTGTACTACCGCTGTACACTGATGTTCATCACTGGCAGAAGGTGTATCGGGGAGACTTGGGATGATTTCCAGTATGAGGGGTACCGTATGAGGCGTCGCAAGGACCATCTTGCCCTCGCAGCATAGCATACTATGATACTATCGCAATATTTTCTTCTATTTAATTTTTGTGTTTCATCAACTAATGCCACTATAATGTAATCATGCTTTTTCATTTCTGTGCAAACAGGGTTATTCAGCCGCATTTTGGTGGAACTGCACAAATGTACGGATGGAACCGGCATATATGCAGAGTGCGATGTGTGCCAAGTAAAAATTACTGACACCAACCATGCTCCATGCACGCATTGGCATCCACCACCACTAGTGGGATGTGTGGCGCTCTCTGTGGATGGTCTTTCTCGGCAGCAAATCCTGTAAGCAAATACTAGTAGCTTATATTGGTAGTTTTCTAGGGAGTACTCTTTTCTGAAAGAAGCACCAATCTATTTTTCTCTATTTGTACACAGTGCCACAACTTTGACCCAAAGGTCCAGAGCTATTTTAGTGTCACTGGCATAGTATTCGGAGACTGATTGTAAGCATGATTTTCATTAGCTGTCACACTGATTGTAAGCATGAGTAGGTGGAAGATTAGGTTAGTGTGAAGCTTAGCTTAAACCCTACCACCGCCGTTGAAACGAGGCGAGCGTCGAGGGAACCGTGGAGAATGGCGGGGAAGCGACATTGCGCCATCCGACCTCCTGTTGCGGTGGGAGAATGAATACTCTCATGGCTTAGGCTGGCACAGCGTACTCGGTCGATTTGTTATCCTCTAGGTGCTCGACCTTTGACCTGTACGCCCACCACCTCCGCCTGACTTTCACCTCGGGAAAATCTATCTGCTCCATCGCCCAGAGGAGATACTCAATGAACTCGAAGGACTGCGGCGTGACTGCTGTCGAGGAGTACATGTACATCATCGCCCTCATCGCCGCCATCTCGCTCTTTCGCATACATTGCGACATGGCCCTCACCGTCCTTGAAATTTCCCACTCATTGTCAAACCAAGTAAGGATCTCCTTCAACCTGGCCCATAATGGGAAATCCAAGTGGCTAATTTTTGAATTAAATAAAAAGCCTCTGGTCGCCGCCGGTGATATGCCTGATTTGCTGCTGCATCCTCTCCATAGATGTCCTTCTGAGTGGTTCGGTGCTAGCTTTGGAAGATGGGAGGAGAGACGGTGGTCTTGCAATAGAGAAGAGGGAGAGGCGATACGGTGGTTTTGGAATGGAGATGATGGAGAGGAGAGGAGGCAGTTTTGCAACGGAGAAGAGGGAGAGGTGACATGGTGGTTTTGGAATGGAGATGATGGAGAGGAGAGGAGGTGGTTTTGCAATGGAGAAGAGGGAGAGGCGAGACGGTGGTTTTTGAATTGAGATGATGGAGAGGAGAGGAGGTGGTTTTGCAATGGAGAAGAGGGACAGGAGCATGCGGCAGTGATTTAGGATTGGACAAGAGGGCCGGCGCGCTGTGATTGGATCAAAATCAAAATCAATTTACCCTTCAATTAAGAAAGCGACCCCACATCAACTACTCTCCCTTTTATTCTGGGTCATAATTGACCATGATTTTTGCAAATAAAATATATGTTATACGTTACAAAAATAATATAATTCGAAAGTACATTCAGATACGACCCAAACGATACAATTTTTGGTGACATGCAATCACATTTTGCTTGTCAAATACAGTACGTGGTCAAACTTTGAACCAAAATACACAAAACAAAAAATACTTCCAAGACTAGTGCTGCTCTTCCGCTCTTCTCCTCTTAAACCACCGTCGCTCCCCTCCTGTTCCAATCTAAATCCAGCACCGCTCCTCTCCACTTCCATTTCGAAACCACCGCCCCTCCTCTCCTGTTCCAATCCAAAACTGGCGTCGCTCCTCTCCCGTTCTAATCCAAAACCAGCGCTGCTCCTCTCCTCTTCCATTCAAAAACCACCACCGGTGGGTGAAGGTGTTGTGGAGAAGTAGATCGATTGAGGAGTACAACCAATACGTGAGGATCACAGACGGCGACCCCATGAAGCTAGCTAGGATGTTGTAGATAAAGTCTTGGTTTGACAACAAGGACCAACTAGCGGCGACAGCGACATCCATGGCCAAATATCTGCAACAGAGTGAAAAGGAGGCGATACTCCCGGAGGGAGTCACGCGGGAGTACATAGAGCTTCTCCTTTGGGCCATGGAGCAAACAGATTCACCGAATCCGATCGTGAGGGAGCGGTGGTGGGAGTATTGATCCCAAATGGAGCATCCACCAAAGATTGAAGGATCGAGCATCTACAGGGTGCCGTTTGTGAGGGTGTCGTGCGAGAGCGAGCCGATGGAGTCTTCGTCGAACGAACCCAACTGCAAGAGGATAAAAACAGTTGGCCCAACGACGCGTCCCCGCCATCCTCTCCCCCGCCGTTCAAATTGTCTCATGGGGCGGCTGTCTGCCGCCGAGGAATAGGAGGGGACTGCCCCTCCCCCCAGCCCAATAGTCGGGCATGTCGTGAATTCTCAGGAGGAGCTTAGGGTTGTCAGTATTTGCAGGTTGTAAATTGTGTTTTGTGTTGTGTATTTTGAGAGTACTTTCAGATATGAATGTCTTTTGAATTTCATATTTGCAGTATTGAGCATATGAAGTATTTTAGGAATTCTAGAGATCTTTTTTAGCACTTAAAAAGATGTATTTTCATAGGAGTATAAAAGTGCAGGCAATGCGATTCTCAGAGAAGAAACTGCAAGTTTCAGTTTCAGATAAGAAACTGCAAGTTCAGTTTGAGATAAGAAACTGCAAGTTCAGTGTCCGATAAGAAACTGCAACTTTCAGAGGCAGAGCATTTATATTAACACATCCTTTTCAAATAGTGTTAGCATCATGTTGTAAGTTTTATTCATGGTTGAAAATGGAACTACCAGCGAGTTAACAACATGCTGATCAACGTTCTTGCATAGCACATCTTCATATGATGCACAGTCAAAAAGATATGCTATTTTCAAAATGCCCACACAATGTCGAGTGTGCGAAAAACAGAGAAAACGAGGGACGAAGATTTGGAAAGTGTTGGATGTGGTGTGCATAGATGAAAATGGGTACCCACATGTCAATAAAGGCAGAGGCAAAAAATTTGGAGATATTTTCACTGCACAGGTGGAATCGAACCCGGGCGGAACAGCTGTCGGGTAGTGTCACTTGGCCATTAGGCTAGTTTAGTTGTTTCGTTACTAATAAGGCACTTCCTTAGGTGGTCGGATCTCCTCCTGCGCCTTTGTGTGCTCGCTGCGACGCTACTGTCTGCCATTAGGAACATGCTGAACAAACGAGAGGAATCTGGAGAGGACTGTACATGGAGAGGCGGACAGTTGGGACCCACCAGGTCTATGGTCGTACGCAAGCAAGTGCCTCATCGAAAAAATACTTCCTCCTAATGCTATACTAACGTTGGGGCCCACGGGTTTGTCAACATAGTGACATGTTTTTAGGTGCTTCAACGTAGTTACTATAGGAGATAAATTCACAATGAAGCCGGGGAGCTGGCAGGTATCATTTATTATCACTGGGGCAGCAAGTATCAGCTGGGTTTTGGGCTTCCCCATCTAGGCTTTGTTTTTTAACATGCCCAGCGCACGACATGCGGGTTTGTATTTTCTTGAGGGTCGTCATGTATCGACCGGCCTATGGACCTCCCATCCGAGGTTTTCTTTTTCCTAAAACATTGGTAGCCCAATTTATGTTTTTTTTGAAGAAACCGCAGAGGTTTGTTCTATTTTTCTATATAAGAATAGGAACGTCTGGTCCAACTTATGTTTCCCTTCTAATTTGAATTATTTTATATGTTATTATGTATTATTGTTATTGTGATCATATATTTAACAAATACTTACATATGTAAGAAAACAAAATCCCACATCTTATTAACTTATAAAAATAATTTCTTAACAATACAATCCTGGATTTTTTGGAAACAAAAATCCTGGTGATTGTGCACAAAAGAATAATATATCACTTATTATTTAAATATATTTATAACAAATGCTCAGCCCCTGTTTATTTTTTGATAACATTGCTGCGCCCACCCCAAAGTTATAATTAGAATCAGCCCAGCAAAATCATGTATTTCGAGAAAGTGCAAATGGCTTGTAATTTTTTAGGAAAAAATAAATGGGCCGCATGGACGCTACATTATTTGTTCACCCAGCCCAGCTAATGGACTGTAATTCAAAAAAAAAGAGATCAAATTGACTATAAATTCTACCCCGCAAAAAAAACACTTTAAATTCTGTAAAAATGGGTTGTGAGGCTGAAATGTGGGCCAATAGGTCGAAGCCAACGCAAGTCGTTGACAACTTAGTCAAAAAATGATTCTGACATGGTTAGACATTGGATTTACATCCAACGATCGGTATCCATCTTCAATCTCTCCTCTTCTTCCTCTAGCGCTGCCAGGACCACCTGCTCCTGCCTCCTGCTGCTAGCAGCTCTGCTTAGCACGCTTCACTATGAAGCGCTACTCCACCGTTGGCCAGGCCATCCCTCCACCCCTCCACACATCATGTTCTTCTCCATCGACTGCCGAGCCACACCGCACCAGAACCAGTTAACCCTCGCACAGCTCTCCGTCTGTGACTCTACTCCCATATCTTCCCACCTCCGGCTCGTTGCTATCCGGGGCGTCACCGTCGTCCACAACCTTGGATGTGCTCCACGTAGAGTGGTCAATGTGGTCAAAGAACGACATCATTAGAAGTAGAATGTGCATGGAGAGGCTGACAACTGGGTCCACGGCCGCACGCAAGAAAATGCCTCCTTATTACGCGCAAAATAATGATTCCTCCACCTGACTACTGGGACCCACCGGAAGGGCCTCTGTATCTCATGAAAAAAATGTTCCCCCCAGTGACAGGTTAGACCCACCAGCTATATCCTCGCACGCAAGGAAGTGCCTTCTTATTACACAAAAACATGAATACCCCCTGCTAGCTGGGACCCACCATTGTGGGAGGCTGACTTGTGGGCCAACAAAGTTGACGGGGACGAAGGACTTTGTCAACTTAGTCAATATGAACAATTCTAGCTCCAGTGACCATACGATGTCCATCCAACGGCGGTAGTGCTTCTTCAACCTCTAGGCTTCTTGCTCCAGCTGCCCAAACCAGCGCCGGTCGTGCCGCATGCTCCTTCCTCCCGTGGTCGGCTGTGATGCCGCGGAGGCCTCACCGCCCCTACTACTCCCACCGCTGGCCAGGCCATCCCTCTACTCACCCACACCCCCTATTATTCTGCGGTGATGGCAGCCTCACATCGCAGCCGAACCAGTGAACCCTCATACTCCTCTACGCGTGGGCATCCACTGCCGCATCTTCCCCGGCTCCGCGTCATCCCCTTCCTAGGCCTCGCCGTCTTCCACCGCCCTGGCGCTCTCAGCGCGGAGTGGTCAACATGGTCAAGGAACGACTTCCATCGGAAGCATACTGTACGTTGATAGACTGACAGCTGGGTCCACGGCAACCGCAAGGAATTGGCTCCTTATTACGCGCAAATAATTATTCCTCAACCTGACAACAGGGACCCACCGGACGGGCCATTGTATTTCATGAAAAAACGTTTCCCCTCTGATTGCTGGGACCCACCAGCTACATCTTCGCACGCAAGGAAGTGCGTTCGGGCAAAAAAAATTATTCACCCCCTGACTGCTGGGACCTACCAGCTACATCTTCGCATGCAAGGAAGTGCCTGACAGTCGGGACCCACCTGGTCGAAGCGTACGTAGCATTTTCAATCTGGTCGCGAACGTGTACGTACATACTGGCCGATGTAGAGGCACACACGTGTCGTAGTAGAGGCGCACACGTAGCATATACACGTACGTATAGTGGCCAGGGTGCAAGAAAGTAAATATGGCCACGTATGTACATAGGGGCGGGGTCTCGAATGCCTACTCGCGCATATGTACGGCCTTGGCTCATGTACATGGATGGGTCAGAACGGAGAAACTGCGCTGTCGTTGTGTTCATGTGGAGCCAACCGGCTGGGTCGGAACGGAATGCATCATTGTGTTCATCGGGAGGGCTTGGACGGAACCACCGATGGAAATGAGGCCTGGCGTACCGCAGAACGGAGGAAATGGCCTTGTGTTCGAATGGCCACAGTAGAAACGAGATCCTGTTCATCGGGAGGGGTCTGGCGTACTGCAAAACAGAGGAAACGGACTTCTGTTCAACCTCCTACGGTCGAAACAGGGTCCTGTTGACCGGGAGGGGTGTGGCATACCGCAAAACGGAGGAAACAGTGGGGACCCCGACTCATAAGTCGAGATCACCGAATGCACGTGTACAGTGATCCCAGAGATCAATGCTCACTGAACACACAAAAGCTGAATAACCAGAGTCTTACATCCTTACATACCGTTTTACACAAGTAGGACCATTATGGTCAAGTCTTGAGTGTATCATCATAGCGGAAATCTTCAATAACAACTTGGACCCATGCCATCTGCCTTAACCCTACAGGCATTCTGACTGGGAAGCTTCCTAGCTCACACGATCGTCACCAAAGTCTCTTCTTCATATACCTGCTCTTTCAAGCCTGGCCAAGTAAATAGCCAGGGACAAGCCAGTGAGTACGTTTGAATGTACTCGCAAGCAACCCAAGAGTGATAACAAAAATAATTATGCAAGGCTCTGATGCTGAATTGGCATTTTTGCGGAAAGCTAGTTTTTCTCATGCAAGTATGATCGACATTTATCAAGGACATGAATGTGTCTGCAACAAGTATCAGGAGGTTACAGACATCAACATTGAGAAAGAGTTATAAATAACTCATGCTCAAGCTCATCGTGACTTTCTCACGAGTCGCATCATCAATATCACCGAACTGTGTTGTTTTTTAGAAACATATGGATGTAGCCCAAGAGCGGTTACCCAACTGTCCTTGACCGTGGACATGGCTATTCGAATAGTTTTACACTCTGCACAGGTTGCACACTTTACCCACAAGATCTAGGGAACTTCCGTGTCATCCACGACCCGTGATACCTCAAGTACCCGGGGTAAGCACCCGATCACTACCTTTCCCTAGATGACACTAACATGGAGTCCACTCGATTGGTAGTAACCCCCGTGCCCAACATTGTCACATAACATTTTCGTGGAGCCACGCTCCAGAATCATCTCACATCACAAGCACGGGGTACCAACGGTGTGTCCGGTGCCCCATAAAAATGTTCTTGGCCGCCCTACCTGGCACGATCCCGTCCCGAGAGAGAGCACCAACTCTCCCCCGTCACTAGTAATGCGGGATCCAAGCTAGTATCGACCTAGGTAATCAATAATGCCCTTTCCCATACAAGGGTAGAGTGGTTGCGCATGTAAGGTTGGAATAACGGTCGCAACTTAAACTAATCCGTTTTTGAAAACAACACTCACACATGCCTCGGTACACCACTTCGTCATCAAGTGGTTACCCATCTCATTACCTCCCTCGGGCATAAGTGGCACCCGATGGGGTTTTCAAAAAGTCTTCGAAAATACTTTGTCTACATCACCATGCATATTCCCGTCCCTTTTTGCGTAGCAACTACTTTAGCATCTTGATGGATGGCGAGCTTCTCTTTCATCTTGATGTCACATACGCCATCGGTGAATGCTGAGATGATGGCCTCATACGACGCTTCCGAGACCTTGAGGCGAACGTTAGTGAAGCACTATAAGTTCTTATGCGAGGTCTTGTCCCGGCTACTGCTTCACACACCGCAGGTCGCCCACCATGGGAGCGCGATCACGGGTGCCCTAGAAGTTGGCGATGAAATGCTCGCAAAGTTTGTCCCAAGAGGAGATCGACCCCTCCGGGAGGTGCAGGAGCCGGGAGCACTCGATGTCCTTGTGATCCATGGGGAACCAGATCACCATGACCTTCTCGTTGATGTTGGTCGCCTCGATGCTCAACGAGTAGAGCTGGAGGAACTACGCAGGATCGGGGGTGCCGTCATAGCGTGGAGGCATATCTGGCTTAAACTTGACGAGCCAGATGACGCAGCGCAGCTCTGGAGTGAAAGCGCGGTAGCCTGCTGTACTCATGGATGCAGCGCGTGCGAGGGGGAGCTCGGTCTTGGTGCCCATGTGCCGCACTCTCAAGCGGCACGCGGTCTTGATGCTGGCGCGGCGGTGCTGGGAGCGTGCGCGCCACCTTGCGGTCATTGCACCACCTAGCAGCTTGCTTCATCACGCGTCGATGCTCCATGCGGCGGGTTGTGCGGTTGCGCATCATGCCAGGGCTTGTGGTCGGCACCGCAAAGAGGAGGAGGAGGAGGAGGAGGAGGAGGAGGCGCACCGTGCACCACATCGCCCGACTGGGACGGCGGGGGACAGAATGAGCGGGACGGTGCGGAGACTTCATCGACGGCACTGACAAGCTCGACGATGTGCCCAAGCTAGTCGTTGGCGGGATGGTAGCACAGCAGTTCGCGCGCCATGAGTAGCGCAGCTTGCGCATTCGCTGGCCAGTGGTGAGAGTGGGAGGACGATGACGTGGCAGGAGTAGGTGACAAAGTGGCGGTGTGGCCATCACGTCGCACGGAGGGTGGTAGCGAGGAATGCTGCTTCTCGTGGGGAGTAGGGTCTGTGACAGTGTTAGCTGCAGGAGAGGAAAAGCGGCACGGAGCGCCATTACCCATAGGCGCCGTCTGGGCTACGCGAGCAGCACGGTGCTCAGCGCGGATCTGGCGTGCGTCACCCATGGGAGAGACGAAGTGGAGGCGAAGTGGAGGTGGAAGAAGGACTTCAACACACCGCTACCTGGCGCGCCAAATGTCGAATTCAGGGCTCCATGGATACCAAGTTTGACTATATTTGAAAATTTTAAATTTGAGTTTGCATGAATTTGCTCAAATCACTAGATTGGCTATAATTTGAGCTAGGGGTATTATTTTTCGGTGATTCTTTTTGCTATTGATCGCATGGGTGGGAGATCGAGTGACAAGGTGTGTGCGCGATAGAAGATGCCCCGAGAGATATCGAGATAGATGTATGGATGGAAGGAGACAATATGTGTGTTCTTGATGGCTAGTGAGAGATAATCATACTTTGGAGGGGGGAGTGCTGGCGCCTATGATGGAGTGAGGGATTATGGTACTTAGGGGGGTGCGTGTCACATGGAGAGAGAACAAGGGCGGAGAGTGCTGGATGGGTCTATATGTATAGCGCGAGCTAGACATGTGAATGTGTGAACTAGGGAGACATAAGGTCAGTTTGGCTTGCGTCCTAAGCATCTTTTGCCTGGCCTGGGCTTGTGGCTGGATTTCATGCATGCTTGTTTGGTTGCTACCCTGTGAAAAAGAAAGCCCGCCTGGCCTGGGTTCCCTTGCACTTTAATTAGCCTGGCTGGACTCCAGACACTGCAAGTAGCCTGGTCCAGGCAACCGATTTCGAACGGCTGGCCGTGCCTGGTCGTGCGGCCACGAGGCTAACAACAACATGGATGGATAGCATTAAATAATTGATGCATGGATAGATTGATGGGACGTTGATGCTTTGCCTGGCCCAGGCATGAACCAAATGCTTCAGCACCACACAAGCCTGGCCAGGCAGAAATATTTTACATCTCACATCCACACCTGGCAGTACTGGCCATCAAGGCATGAGGGTCAGGTCACGAACCAAACTGACCAATAAAGTTTGAGAGAGATTGAGGAGCCTCGATAAGGCTGAGTGGTGCGTCAGATAGCTGAGAGGGGGAAAGAGATATTCAATCCGCTCGATAATGCAGTGCATGTAAATGTTTTAGAAGTCAAACTTTGGAAACTTTGATCAGGTTTACGCAAATGTTATTTATATCTACAATACTAAAGGTACATCATACAAAACTACATCTCATGGTGAATCTAATGGTATATGTTTGCCGTACTAGATGTAATTGTTTTTCTCCACGTACATGGTCAAACTTTGTGATGTTTGACTTTTCAATAAATCTATATGCTATGGACCGAGGAGACTGCCTAAGTCGAGACAGATCAAGTGCGTGTGAAGGAGAATGAGTAAGTGTGCAAAAAGAGTATGTGTGTGAAAGAGAAAGTGACAACAAATGATAAATTAGAGAGAGTGTGTGTTTTTTCATTTCTTATGCGAACATATCACACATGCATCTCCGAGATGGAAAAGCGAGGCAAGGAGATACACGAAGATAGCTAGTGTGTGATTGTTTGCAACTGAGAGAGACACCCCTGTAGCACATGTCCAATAGAGTTCTGGCCAAAAAGGAACAAAGGTCGAGAGGGACACATGGATGGCATGGACGCATGGGGAGGGAGAGAGGGTGTGTTTGTGATAGAGAGATCCCCTCGAGATCGTGAGGGGACTATATGGGTGGGAGATCGAGGGAGTGCGTGCGCGATAGAAAGATGCCCCGAGAGAAATCGAGATAGACCACGCACATGTTTGTGATGGAGACTAAAATTAGCTAGTCATATACATATAGGGGGGACTGCATGTGCCTACAACTGAGTGAGAGACCATCATACTTGGCTAGCTATGCATGAGATTGTGTGTGTGCGTGTGAGATGGAGAGAGAACGAGGGAGAGAGATATAGTTTTAGATGGTCCTATCGAGTGCGAGTGAGATATGCATGTGTATGTGTGACCCAGGTGGATGGAGAGTTTGAGAGAGGGGGAAGAGCTCCGAGACGACAGAGTGGTGCGTGAGAGAGTTACGCACAAAGAGCCAAGGAATTTGTGTGCGTAGGATGAGTGCACCCAAGATATCTAGCTTGGACTAGCTAGAGTATCATACATAGTGTGAGAGAGAGACCTATAGATGGTGTATATATGCTTGCGAACTAGAAAGACCCCCCCCCCACACACACACACAAAGAGAGAGAGAGAGAGAGAGAGAGAGAGAGAGAACAGGAGTCCGGAAGAGGGGGAGGTCGCGTTTTATGCATCAAAGACTGATATAAACCATGTTTCGATATAAACTTGCATTCAAATATTTAAATTGGAGAACATGTTGTCTACAATCCACACATGAATGGATATATGCGTATATCAAACAAGTTCATTAATCTGACTTTCAACATGTTCATGGAGTACTATAATACTGTACAACATGCTACTCGATTGAGGTGTTCAATTTTGGATTTAGTTCACTATTTTGACCTACTGAACGAGCTATTTCATTGAATCGAGATATTTCATTTTGGGTTTGATTCGCGTTTTTGAGTGGGTCAACCATTTTTCATATAGTAAATCGCTAGCAACGAGCATGTAAAAACACATTACTCCCGAGCATCATCTCTGCATCTAAAAAAGAAGTGGCAAGCTAATATTTCAAAATTTGATTCGAATCGTCTTGGTAAGGTAGATGTGGATGCTCGTTCTCCCAAAATTTGAACGAACCATTAAACATCCTCTTTGCTCGGTGGAATTCGCCTGAGCAAATAAATGGGAGACGCGAAATTACAGCCCTGTGTGGGACACGCATCAATTGGCCCGTTGTACATCGAGGGTAGGTTCGTAACTTCATCCAAGCGCGCCTTCTCCTCGGCCGAAATAGCTCGCGCCCACTATTTCAAAACACGCTCTCCTCGCCCGAAATCGCTCGCGCCCACAATAGTTCAAAACACGCCCTCCTTGCCCGAAATCACTCCCGCCCACTATTTGGGGAGAAGCAAAGTTACTCTACTATCCCCGACCCTCAGTACACAGACCCAAGCCGAGAATCCTATAGGCAAGGGTAGAACTGTAACCCCCCCCCCTCACATTCCAGACAAATGCGTCCGTAAGACATGGTTCCACTCCCCTCCCAATCCCCCCCCCCTCCCGCGCCCAGTCATACCTCGTGGGCGCCAAATAACCTTCTCCCCGGGAAGCTCCCTTCTCCTGAGCCGTGAAACCTTAGCCCCACCTCCATGGCGCCCCCCACCGCACCAATTTCACAACCGCCCTCCTCCCCAATGCCGGAGACACTATCCATTTGTCGTCATGCACTGGGCCGTGTGCCTCTTACTCCGTGCTGCTAGTGCTGCCTCGACGACCGCCACGTGAACCATACCGGAGCCGATTCAACCCGCTGTTGTTCACGGCGCCGGAGCGGCTCCAACTTCGGATTCGTCCAGAGTCCTGGCGCTGCTTCTCCGTAGCCGTCGACCGTCACGACATCACTTTTTCCCTGCCGCCGGTTGCCACCGCAACCGCGCCGGCCTCACTGACTTAGCAGTTGGACCTGCCTACTTCACCATGGCGCTAGATAGGTCGCACCCTCATCTCAAATCACTTTATTTAGGTGTTAGTTGTCTCAATTTTTATTCTAGGCCAATCGATTCCCAATGGGAAGCAACACCCCTCGAGGCAGTGGAGCTCCTAGGCTGCCGATTGGGTGGTGTCTAACGTAAGGGTGCAGGGCCGCAAGTTCGCCGCAGAAGCAGCGCTTAGATGGCTATCTTTTAGAGTTTTGTGCGTTGAAGGTATTGCTGCCACTGGATCTGGATGACGGGGAGTCTTTGTCGAATGGCCAGGGGGCGGCGCAACCACGGCAGTGTGGTGGGGCGGGGAGCGGGGTTTTGGCCTGGGCCACGGACGGCGGAGGCAGGCTGCTCTACCATTGGTCGCTGGCTCTTCGGGGAAGATTCCGAACAGTGTCAACCGGGAGGCACAAGGCGGCCATCAAGCCATCCGGCGTAGATTGGACAATACAAAAATAAATAAAAATCGTGTGACCCCAATTTAGTCTTCAGTCAACAGACGTGTGACCACTCTCGTACCTTGCTATTGATCTCTTAGTGTATTTCTTCAGATCAAGGAGATATGTCATTCTTAACATTATGTGTTATCTGCATCTTCAGGCACACCGTCTTCCGACTCACCGCAGCTGCTCCAACAAGGGAAGCATACACCAGAAGGGTGCTATAGTCCCCACTCAACAGTTCCCTGCATCGAATGCGCGTACCTGACATCGACAGCCACAACAATTGCAGGGCCATCGACAAGTCAGCACATGATGCTCACTCCTATGGATGGCAGCCAGATAGGTTGTACCCTCATCTTACTTGTGTGCAACATTTATGGCTTCGTTATTCATCTAAGCATGGAAAATAGATCATCACATTTCACTTTATATTCATGCTGATCTCTTACGGGTCTTGTTCAGGAGTTAATGTTATTCCATAGTTCAACTAAGATACTTGTTCTTTAGGTAACGATGTTCCATAGTTATCATCCATCAGCCAATGCTATCCCACAGGCTAGTGATTATTGTATTATACCACTTCTAGTATTACCTATGTTGTTCTTTAATACTTTTGTGTGCCATCTAGTTAATCTCGAGTACAAACGATACATATTCTGTAGATTGCATTTGTGTTCTCCCTTTAGTTTATGAGACCTATTGCTGCTAGTTAACCCCAGTCCTACTATTTATGGCGTCTCCTACAGGCACTCATTACATAAATCTAACTACTAGTTGTCTTCCATGCATGTCAGATATAATTGCACACACTGATATATCCACAAGAACCTCGCGGAGGAATGTAAAGGCCAATAAACTTGATGTCAATGATACCCAATATGATGGAACATGTAAAGGCAGTTCTTCACAAGACTTGCAGAAAGATGATGAATCCTCTTCACCCCACAAGGTCCATGCTCTAACTTGGCCTGTGATATGGGTACAACATGCATATAATGTCCTGGAGTGTATCTACTCTGTTGCAATGCCATGTGCTTAACATGCTGATCATGCATGTAAATATGTCATGCCTTCCTGTTTTTTAGTACCTATTCCATTCATGATAACATGTTTTCAAATTCAAGTACTGTCATTCTACTCTATCGCAATGCCATCTGCTTAATTTGGACATCATGCTTCTGAATATCTTATGCATTGTTATTCATCAGTATGTACTTCATCTGTCTACCATACCCTGTTTTTTTTTACATTGAAGTGTTGTTCTAGTGCTCTGTTGCAATGCCATCTTAGTTTCCCAATCATACACATGTATGTTGCCTTAGTTATTTTTGTACGTATTCCACTCGCATACAATTTTACATTCAACTAGTGTTTTTTCGCTGTGTTGTCCTATCGTATCCCTAGCTCTTACACCATACTCCCTCCGTCCGGACTACATGTTGCCGAAATGGATAAAAATGATGTATCTAGAACTGAAATACGCCTAGACCCATCCATTTTTTTCCGGATGGAGGGAATACATGTCAATATGTCATGCCTTTCTATTCTTCAGTACCTATTCCATCTCTCTGCTGTCGCATGCTATATAATTAAAGCACCATTCTTCTATACAATGCATGCAAGGGGAAGATGACTATGTTAGAATCTGAAGGGTTACAAACAAGGCCTTTGCAAAAGATCCAAACGCCAGGAGATAATAAGCCAACTCCAGTTTTTATAGATACTGCTCCAGCACAGAGAAACCCAACTCCTACTGATAATAAGCAGATTCCAATGGCCAAAGAACTAGTCCGCTCCAGTCCAACAAAAATATGTCAACTCCATTCTAAGAAGAATGTGCGTATCCTTGCATCATAAAATTTCATAGCATGCTGATCATATTTTCTACATGTTTCTTACCCATCTCTCTTTTAGAAAATAAGCTTAACAGATAGAAGAATTTCTGCAATGGTATCGTTTATGAGGAAAGACTCTTGTAGGAATTCTCTGTGCTCCAATGTAGATGCAAGTACCTGTTGTATATCACTATATTTTTAGATCAGCATGTATTTTGTAAATCAGCGTGAATCCAACCTTTATCTGATCTAAATTTAGTTGTAGCAAAATGTATGATTAAAGGCCACAATGTAGATTTTTGTAAGGAAAACTGCCTGGTAGTTTTGCATCCTGAGCTGCATGAGTGTACTATCTCATATCAGTGGGTTTGAATACTTTGGTTCTGCAGTGGGTTTTTCAGTGTTTTTTTACTATGTTGTCCTGTCGTATCCCTAGCTCTTACATCATACTCCCTCCATCCGGATTACATGTCGCAGAAATGGATAAAACTGGATGTATCTAGAACTGAAATATGCCTAGACCCATCCATTTATTTCCGGATGGAGGGAATACATGTCAATATGTCATGCCTTTCTATTCTTGAGTACCTATTCCATCTCTGTTGTAGCATGTCTTATAACTGAATCACCATTCTTCTATATAAGGCATGCAAGGGGAAGACGGCTATGTTAGAATCTGAAGGGTTACAGACCAGGTCTTTGTAGAAGATCCAAACACCAGGAGATAATAAACCAACTCCATTTTTCATAGATACTGCTCCAGCACAGAGAAACCCAACTCCCACTGATTATAAGAAGATTCCAGTGGCCAAAGAACTAGTCTTCTCCAGTCCGGCAAAAGAATGTCAACTCCATTCTAAGAAGCGTTTGTGTATCCTCGCATCATGAAATTTTATAGCATTCTGACCATATTTTCTACATGTTTCTTACCCATCTCTCTTTTAGAAAATAAGGTTAAACGATAGAAGACTTCCTCCATTGGGATCGTATTCGAGGAAAATATCTTGCGGAAATTCTCTGTGCTCCAATGCTGATGTAAGTACCTGCTGTATATCACTATATTTTTACATCAGCATGTATTTTGTTAATCGGCGTGAATCTAACCTTTATCTGATCTAAAATTAGTTGTAGCAAAATGTTAAAGGCGCCAATGTTGATTTTTGTAAGGAAAACTGCCTGGTAGTTTTGCATACTGAGATGCATGAATGTACTATCTCATATCACGCACATTACTGAATTGTAGTGCTTCTCTGGTTGCCCATTCATTCATTGTGTCAATGTTGCTTTCGTATTACCTTACCTGTCTGATGATAGCTGTGCCATATTGTGTTAATTTGGTGTAGGCTAGTTGCCCAAACATTCGTTGTGTCAATGTTGCTTTCCTACTATCTGACTTGGCCAATGATAGCAATGTTAGTGTGTTAATTTTGTGCAGGCTGCTGAAGATAATAAGACAAACTCTGAAAACGGCAAGGCAACCCCATTGTTTCTTTCCAGTAAATCTAGGCCAGGTAATATGGCAATAACTCATGATTAATCTGTTTGGTTTCGTCCTAATTTATGTTATGATGCAGTGGTCGAGAGACTCTCCACTATCAATAATACAAGCCTGCCGAAATCACCATCTGAATCTGTTCGGTATCCTCTGTCTCGAATGCAATGGAATAACCGTATGTTTGTGAACCAATTAATGGCTGAAGAAATGATGGAAATGGTGGATGAATCAGAGGTGCAGAGTCGTGTGACACAACAACTGACCAATGTTTTCAGAGACAGTGTAGCAAAGCAGCAAGAACGTGCCCACATGCGTATGGGCGTCATCTGTGCTGAGGTTGGAGATTGTGACGTTGTAGATGGTTAGGTTCTGCTCATTTATTTGCACTGGCATCAATCTTTGATTGCCCAGTGGATGTAATTTCCTGTAATATATGTTGGATGTGCAACGTTATTCCCTGTATGCCGTACCTTTGCTTGATTGGTTTTGGTCCGGTGCATAATTGCTCGTCATAATGGGCTCAAATTATCTAATTTGGCCTAAAGACATGTACGAACTTTAGTGGGCCCATTAAATTAATGGTTCGTTACTAGGCCGAAAGTTAATGGTCGGCCCTCTTACCTCCCGGGTCGTTAACAGGCCGACATCGAAGCGGGCAACAGGTGGGCCCAATTTATTTCACGGGCCGTTAACAGGTCGTTATAAGTTTGGGCTACATATGGCCCAACTATACTGTAGGCCTTTAGCAGGCCGAAAGAGACAATGGGCTTGTACTGGACCATGAAGAGCATGGTCCACTAAGAGGCCGAAAGTCAGGTCGTATTGTAAATGGCCCAACTGTGTTGTGGGCCTTTAGCAGGCCGAAAGAGAAACCGGGCTGGTATTGGACCATGAATGGCATGGGCCGTTAAAAGGCCAAAACTAAGGTCCGACTACAAATGGCCAAGTCATTTATGGTCCATTAAGAGGCCGAAAGGCACACAGGTACGGGAATTGGCCCAACACTTAAATGGGTCGCTAAAAGGCCAAAACTCAGGTCCGACTACAAATGGCCCAACTGATTTATGGGCCGTCAACAGGCTGAAAGTGACACCGGGCCGGAAATTGGCCCAACACTTAAATGGGCCGCTAAAAGGCCGAAACTCAGGTCCGACTACAAATGGCCCATCAGATTAATGGGCCGTCAACAGGCTGAAAGACACACCGGGCCGGAAATAAGCCCAACATTTAAATGGGTCGCTAAAAGGCCGAAAGATGTACATCCTGAAAATTGGCCCATCCATTGAATGGGCCGTTAACAGGCTGTTAACAGGCTCGAACTGACGATGGGCTGCAATGGTGTCAAATCTTGAACGGGCCATTAACGGGCTCGAACTGACGATGGGCTGCAATGGTGTCAAATCTTTAACGGGCCGTTGATGGGCCGAATTGGCACATCTCGTATGGGCCGTGGGCTTAAATGGACCTGACACAAGTAGGCCTTATATGGGTCGGCCTGCTAATTTTTACAAGGCCGACCTTTTTCACCGGAATGGGCCACTGTTGGGCCGTGCCACGTGTCGACCTATCATAGGCGCCTCCTATCCAATGAGTGGATGACATCTATCCCAACGGTGAGGCAACACGTGTTTCCTACGGCCAATGATGATTTTACACGTGGAAAATCCCCATTGGTCCGGGCTGTTAATGGGTTATCAGATCCAAAACCGGACCCGATAGCTTAACGGCGTTCTGTTACGGTGGATGCCACGTGTCGGTCACCCTTGACGAAAGAACTTCTGTGATGCGCGATTTATCATCATGGAAGCGGACACTTCCGTGATGATAATTTTGGTAATGTCATGGAAGACTTCTACGACAACACAGGTATGACTATCTTGATTCTGTCATAAAATCATCATGGATGTACATGCATGACAAAAAACATGACCTACTGTGACAAACACGTATCATCACGGAAGTGTATTTTTTTGTAGTGTCCCCGAGGATTTCTTACGGAATATTTAATAAATATTGGAGCAAATAAGTACCAGAGGAGGGCCACCAAGTGGGCACAACCCACCTAGGCGCGCCAGGAGGCCCAGGAGCGCCCTGGTGGGTGCTGCCCTCCTCGGCCCACCCCCGGTGCCCTTCTTCTAATACATAAGTCATTTTGACCTAAAAAATAAACGGAGTACATTCGGGACGAAGCACCGCCGCCTCGAGGCAGAACTTGCAGGAGAACTTTTGCCCTCCAGCAAGCGATTCCGCCGGGGGAACTTCCGTCCCGGAGGGGAAATCATCGTCATCATCATCACCAACAACTCTCCCATCTTGGGGAGGGCTATCTACATCAAGATATTCATAGCACCAACTCCTCTCAAAGCCTAGTTCACCTCTTGTGTTCAATCTTTGTATCAAAACTATAGATTGGTGCTTGTGGGTGACTAGAAGTGTTGATTACATCTTGTAGTTGATTACTATATGGTTTATTTGGTGGAAGATTGTGTGTTCAGATCCATTATGCTATTTAATACCCCTTTGATCTTGAGCATGTTTATTATTTGTGAGTAGTCACTTTTGTTCTTGTGGTCACGGGAGAAATCATGTTGCAAGTAATCATGTGAACTTGATATGTGTTCGATATTTTGATGATAGGTATGTTGCCATTCTATTAGTGGTGTCATGTGAATGTTGACTACATGACACTTCACCATATTTGGACCTAAGGGAATGCATTGTGGAGTAGTTATTATATGGTGGGTTGCGAGAGTGATAGAATCTTAAACCCCAGTTTATGCGCTATTCCGTAAGGGACCGATTGGATCCAAAAGTTTAATGCTATGCTTAGAATTTATTCTTAGTACTTTTCTCATAGTTGCGGATGCTTGCGAGAGGGTTAGTCATAAGTAGGAGGTTTGTTCAAGTAAGAACAGCACCTAAGCACCGGTCCACCCACATATCAAATTATCAAAGTACCGAACACGAATTAAACCAATATGATGAAAGTGACTAGATGAAATTCCCATGTACCCTCAAGAACACTTTGCTTATCATAAGAAACCGTTTTGGCGTGCCCTTTTCCTCGAAAGGATTGGGCTACCTTTCTGCACTTTTGTTACTAATATTGTTACTTGCTCGTTTCAAATGATCCTGCTATCAAACTACTCCGTACTCACAATTTTAGCACTTGCAGAAATTACCTTGTTGAAAACCACTTGTCATTTCCTTCTGCTCCTCGTTGGGTTCGACACTCTTACTTATCCAAAAGGGCTACAATTGACCCCATATACTTGTGGGTCATCAAGGCAATTTTCTGGCGCCATTGCCGGGGACTGAAGCGCTCTTGGTAAGTGGAAATTGGTAAGGAAACATTTATCACTACGTGCTTAAATTTATTGTCACTTGCTACTATGGAAAACAATCCTTTGAGGTTTTTTTGGGGTATCTTCACCTTGACTGGAACCACAATTAGTTACCCCTCAACCTACTGCACCTACTGAAAATATTGAATATGAAATTCCTCAGGTATGTTAGAGGAACTGCTAGCTAATCCTTATGCAGGAGATGGAACCGAACATCCTTATATGCACTTGATATATGTGGATGAAATTTGTGGATTATTTAAGCTTGCAGGTTTGTCCGGAGATGAAGCTAAGAAGAAGGGTTTTCCTTTATCTTTGAATGGAAAAGCATTGACATGGTATAGGCTATGCGATGATATTGGATCTGGAACCATTTGAAATTGGAATTTCATCAGAAATTGTATCCTATGCATCTAGTTCATCGTGATTGGAATTATATATATAATTTTTGTTCCCGTGAAGGAGAAAGTATCTCTCTAGCTTGGGGGAGGCTTAAGTCAATGTTTATTCATGCCCCAATCATGAGCGAAATTATTATTCAGAATTTTTATGCTCGGCTTTCTCGTAATGATCAATCCATGCTCGATATTTCTTGTACTGGTTCTTTTGTGAAGAAGACTATTTAATTCCGATGGGATCTTTTATAAAGAATTAAACGCAACTCTGAAGATTGGGAACTCGGCGAAGGTAAAGAGTCTGGTATTGAACCTAAGTTTGATTGTGTTAATTCTTTTATGAATGCCGATGCTTTTCGAAAGTTTAGCACTAAATATGGACTCGACTCTGAGATAGTAGCCTCCTTTTGTGAATCTTTTGCTACTCATGTTGATCTCCCTAAGGAGAAGTGCTTTAAATATCACCCACCAATGAAAGAAGAAGTTAAAGAACCATTAAAAGCTAAATAAGAAACTATCATTTACAATGTTGATCCAGTTGTTCCTACTTCTTATATTGAAAAACCACATTTTCCTGTTAGGATGAAGGAACACGCTAAAGCTTCAACTGTGGTTAATAGAAGTTATGTTAGAACACCCAAACCATCTGAAAAAATCAAAGTTGAACCTAGTGTCGCTATGGTTAAATATCTCTTACTTGATAATATTGATGGGCATGTTATTTACTTTTGTGGTGAAGTTTCTAGAATTGCCAAACCTGAAGGAAAAGATAAACACAGACCAGTTGTTGGCATGCCTGTTGTCTCAGTTAAGATAGGAGATCACTATTATCATGGGTTATGTGACCTAGGTGCTAGTGTAAGTGCTATTGCTTTCTCCATATACCAAGAAATTAAAGATGAAATAGCACCTACTGAAATAGAAGACATAGATGTTACTATTAAACTTGCTAATAGAGATACTATATCACTAATGGGGACTCTTAGAGATGTTGAAGTCTTGTGTGGGAAAATAAAATACCCTACTGATTTCCTTGTTCTCAGCACCCCACAAGATGACTTTTGTCCTATTATTTTTGGTAGACCTTTCTTGAACACCGTCAATGCTAAAATAGATTATGAGAAACAAACTGTCGGTGTTAGCTTTGGTGATGAATCTCATGATTTTAATTTTTCCAAGTTTAGTAAACAACCTCATAAGAAAGATTTGCCTAGTAAGGATGAAATTATTGATCTTGCTTATATTGTTGTGCCTCCTACTGATCCTTTGGAACAATATTTGCTGGACCATGAAAATGATTTGCATATGTGTGAAAGAAATGAAATAGATAAAATCTTTTTCCAACAACCACCTCCGCTTAAACACAATTTGCATGTTGAAACTCTAGGAGGTCCTCCTGCACCTAAAGGTGATCCTGTGTTTGAATTAAAACAATTGCCGGACACTTTGAAATATGCTTATATTGATGAAAATAAGATATATCATGTTATTATTAGTGCTAACCTTTCAGAACATGAAGAAGAAAGATTACTGAAAGTTCTAAGGAAGCACAGGGCTGCTATTGGATATACTCTTGATGATCTTAAGGGCATTAGTCCCACTCTATGTCAGCAGCATATTAATTTGGAACCTGATGCTAAACCCGTTGTTGATCACCAATGTCGGTTAAATCCAGGAATGAAAGAAGTGGTAAGAATGGAAATATTGAAACTTTTGGAAGCAGGTATAATCTATACTATAGCTGATAGTAGATGGGTAAGTCCTGTTCATTGTGTCCCTAAGAACGGAGGCATTACTGTTGTTCCTAATGATAAGAATGAGCTTATTCCACAAAGAATTGTCACAGGCTATAGAATGGTAATTGATTATAGAAAATTAAATAAAGCTACTAGAAAAGATCATTACCCTCTGCCTTTTATCGATCAAATGTTAGAAAGATTATCTAAGCACACACATTTTTGCTTCCTTGATGGATACTCTGGCTCTTCACAAATACCTGTTTTACAATCTGATCAAGGAAAAACTACTTTTACTTGTCCTTTTGGAAAATTTACTTATAGATGTATGCCTTTGGGTTTATGTAATGCACCTGCTACCTTTCAAAGATGTATGACTACTATATTATCTGATTTTTGTGAAAAGATTGTTGAGGTTTTCATGGATGACTTTTTTGTTTATGGGAAGTTTTTTTATGATTGTTGAAGCAATCTTGATCAAGTTTTGAAGAGATGTCAACAAAAAAAATCTTGTCTTGAATTGGGAGAAGTGCCACTTTATGGTTAATGAAGGTGTTGTCTTGGGCCATAAAATTGCTAAAAGAGGAATTGAGATGGACAAAGCCAAGATTGATGCATTTGAGAAAATGCCATGTCCTAAAGATATCAAAGGTATTCGTAGTTTCCTTGGTCATGCTGGTTTCTATACGAGGTTTATCAAAGACTTTTCTAAAATTTCTAGGCCTCTTACTAATCTTTTGTAAAAGGATATTCCCTTTGTGTTTGATGATGATTGCATGGAAGCCTTTGAAACACTAAAGAAAGCCTTAATTACTACACATGTTGTTCAACCACCTGATTGGAACTTGCCTTTTGAGATTATGTGTGATGCTAGCGATTATGATGTTGGTGCTGTTCTACGACAAAGAGTTCATAAGAAACTAAATCTTATTCATTATGCTAGTAGAACTCTAGACAGTGCTCAACGAAACTATGCTACTACTGAAAAAGAATTCTTAGAAGTGGTGTTTGCTTGTGGTAAATTCATATCTTACATTGTTGATTATATAGTAATTATTCACACCGATCATGCTGCTATAAAATATCTTATGGAAAAGAAAGATGCTAAACCTAGACTCATTAGGTGGGTTCTTCTGCTACAAGAATTTGATTTGCATATCACTGACAAGAAAGGAGGATAGAATCCCGTGGCTGATAACTTGTCTAGACTTGAAAATATTCTTGATGACCCAGAACCAATTAATGATGGCTTCCCTGATGAACAACTAGCTGCAATAAATGTTTCTCATAGTACACCTTGGTATGCTGACTATGCTAATTATATTGTTGCTAAATACATACCACCTAGCTTCACATTCCAACAAAAGAAAAAAATTCATTTATGATTTAAGACATTACTTTTTGATGACCCACATCTTTATAAAGAAGTAGATGGTATTATTAGACGTTGTTTACCTGAGCATGAACAGGAACAAATCCTACAGAAATGTCATTCCGAAGCTTATGGATGACATCACGCGGGAGACAGAACCTCTCACAAGGGATTGCAATCTGGTTTTTATTGGCCTACTCTCTTCAAGATGCTCGTAAGTTTTTCTCATCATGTGATGAATGCCAAAGAATAGGTAATATCGGTAGGCGTCAAGAAATGCCTATGAATTATTCACTTTCTGTTGAACCATTTGATGTTTGGGCATTTGACTTCATGGGACCTTTTCCTTCCTCTAATGGGTATACACATATTTTGGTTGTTGTTGATTATGTTACTAAGTGGGTAGAAGCTATTCCAACACATAATGTTGATCACAACACCTCTATTAAAATGATTAAGAAAGTTATTTTCCCAAGGTTTGGAGTCCCTAGATATTTAATGACTCATGGTGGTTCACACTTTATTCATGGTGTTTTCTGTAAAATGCTTGCTAAGTATGATGTTAACCATATAATTGCATCACCTTATCATCCTCAGTCTAGTGGTTAAGTTGAACTTAGCAATAGAGAAATAAAACTAATCTTATAAAAGACTGTTAATAGGTCCCGGAAGAATTGGTCTAAGAAATTAGATGATGCACTTTGGGCTTACAGAACAGCTTACAAAAATCCTATGGGTATGTCTTCATATAAAATAGTTTATGGAAAACCTTGTCATTTACCTCTTGAGTTAGAACACAAAGCATTTTGGGCAATAAAAGAACTCAATTATGATTTCAAACTTGCTGGGGAAAACAAGTTATTTGATATTAGCTCATTGGATGAATGGAGAACCCAGGGTTATTAAAATGCTAAGTTATTCAATGAAAAAGTTAAAAGATGGCATGATAAAAGAATCCAAATGTGTGAGTTCAAGTCGGAGAATATGTTCTTTTGTACAACTCCCGTTTCAGATTCTTTGCAGGAAAACTCCTCTCCAAATGGAAGGACCCGATGTCATCGAGGAGGTCTATCGATCCGGAGCTATCAAAATAAATAATGCCAAAGGGACTAACCCAAAGGTTGTCAATGGGCAATGAATAAAACACTATATCTCAGGTACGCCCATTAATGTTGAAAGCAATGTTATCTAAACTTTGACACCGGAAGAACACATAAAAGAGTCCTTACGGAACACTCCAGAATCATGAAAACAAGGAGGTACGTGGTACGGTAAGTAAACTGACTCTAAAAAATCCGCAAAAATATTTTTTGTCAATTTTGGAATATTTAGAAAATTGGGAAAATAGGAAACTTCCAGGAAAGTGACCCTGGTGGGCACGATATACCAGGGCCGCCAGGCATGCCTGGCGCACCCAGGTGGGTTGTGCCCACCTCGGGTACTTTCCAATCTCCATTTTTCTTCTGTTCTGCTTGTTCCCCAAATTAAAAAAAACTATATATACCTCCTGAACCTGATAACCTCCGTATCACGGAGAAATCTCCTGTTTTCTTTTCTTGCTGTTTTCTGTCAGATCTATTGAGCCAGGCATCATGTCTTCTCCCTCCTCTGGTCGTTTGGAAGAAGATGCTTGGTTGATGAAGACCGAGCTGAAGAGAGAAGACCCCATTGGAGCATCTAAGGAGGACAAGAGCAAGGAGGCCACCAGAGATCAAGTGCCGATCGACGAGCAAGCATTGCTCACCGATGAGGAAGAGGAAGATATCCTTGAACCCTACTATGCTCATCCTACCCCCGTTGAGATTGCAGCCTTCAGGATTATTAATAGGGTTTGTATACAAAATAAGTATCTCAATCGTGTAAATATTTTGCATATGGAGCACATTGTTCCCCGCAGAGAGTCATCCAAAGATTGGAGAGCCTCTTGATCCTTAAAGATCGGATTGTGTCTACTTCATTACCAACAAAAGAAAACTGAGTATTGGGTATGGGCACTCCCCTTGGCTTTCGCCAAGCTTAGGGAGGTGCCCCGGTATCGTTCCATCTCTACTATCATATGCCTTTACTTTCTTAGTTCGATCAATGGCTATATTTTGCTATCAGATGAATAAAAGTTTAGTTCGATCCTTTCTTTTATGAGTTTGCTTAGTGATCAATCCTTGTAATTGTGTGCCAGATATAATAAAGGCTACTTTGAGTTTTTGCCTTCTTTACTTTCTTGTTGCAATAAAAAGAAAGGAAATAAAAGAAAAGATCATATGCTAATCTTATGGTAAGTGATGACATTACACAAGAAAAAGTATAAGTAGAAAAATTTACTGTAGATTGACAAACATAGCATTGGTCAATGATGCAACACATGAAAGAATTAATAAGGGAAGAGAAGATTCACATATAAATACACTATCATGGAAATCTTTTGTGATTGTGAGCACCCATCATAATATTGTATGCCAAAATTGTTGATGTTGGACAAGGAAGACAACCTAATGATTTATGTTTGTTCTTATTCACATAGAAGTCATATTGTCATAGATCCTTCAACATGTGGTGCTTGCCCCTATCTTTGCTAGCCAAAAACTCCGCACTAAGTAGAGATACTACTTGTGCATCCAAAACCCTTAAACCCCATCTTGTTTGAGAGTCCACCATACCTACCTATGGATTGAGTAAGATCCTTGAAGTAAGTTCTCATCGGTGCAAAAAGGGCAATGAAAATTGCTTATAAAAATGTGAGATCATTTAGTGTATGGGAAAACTGAGCGTTGTACGAACTTGTGATGGTGAAGAATAAAAGCGACAGACTGCATAATAAAGGTTGCCATCACAAGGGGCAATATAATGTGACGTTCTCTTGCACTAAGGGGTTTGATACGTCTCCAACGTATCTATAATTTTTGATTGTTCCATGCTATTATATTATCCATCTAGGATGTGTTATATGCATTTATATGCTATTTTATATGATTTTTATGACAAACCTATTAACCTAGAGCCCAGTGTCAGTTTCTATTTTTCCTTGTTCTTGAGTTTTACAGAAAAAGAATACCAAACGGAGTCCAATTGACGTGCCAATTTTTGACGATTTTTGATGGACCAAAAGAAGCCCCCGAAGTAAAAGAGTTCGGCTAGAAGAGTCCCGAGTCATCCACGAGGGTGGAGGGAGAGCCCTACCCTACCTCGTGGACAGCCAGGAGACCCCCCTGACTTGTTCCTGACGCCAAGAATTCCTATAAATACTGAAACCTCTAGAAAATAACCTAGATCGGGAGTTCCGCCGCCGCAAGCCTCTGTAGCCACCAAAAACCTCTCGGGAGCCCGTTTTGGCACCCTGCCGGAGGGGGTATCCATCACCGATGGCCATCTTCATCATCCCAGCGCTCTCCATGATGAGGATAGAGTAGTTTACCCTCGGGGCTGAGGGTATGTACCAGTAGCTATGTGTTTGATCTCTCTCTCTCTCTCGTGTTCTTGAGGTGATACAATCTTGATGTATCGTGAGCTTTGCTATTATAGTTGGATCTTATGATGTTTCCCCCCTCTACTCTCTTGTGATGAATTGAGTTTTCCCCTTGAAGTTATCTTGTCGGATTGAGTCTTTAAGGATTTGAGAACACTTGATGTATGTCTTGCCCTGCTTATCTGTGGTGACAATGGGATATTCACGTGATGTACTTGATGTATGTTTTGGTGATCAACTTGCGGGTTCAATGAACTTATGCATAGGGGTTGGCACACGTTTTCGTCTTGATTTTCCGGTAGAAACTTTGGGGCACTCTTTGAAGTACTTTGTGTTGGTTGAATAGATGAATCTGAGATTGTGTGATGCATATCATATAATCATGCCCAAGGACACTTGAGGTGACATTGGTTATCTAGGTGACATTAGGGTTTTGGTTGATTTGTGTCTTAAGGTGTTATGCTAATACGAACTCTATGATAGATCGAACGGAAAGAATAGCTTCGTGTTATTTTACTACAGACTCTTGAATAGATCGATCAGAAAGGATAACTTTGAGGTGGTTTCGTACCCTACCATAATCTCTTCGTTTGTTCTCCGCTATTAGTGACTTTGGAGTGACTCTTTGTTGCATGTTGAGGGATATTTATATGATCCAAGTATCTTATTATTGTTGAGAGAACTTGCACTAGCGAAAGTATGAACCCTAGGCCTTGTTTCCTAGCATTGCAATAACTTTTACGCTCACTTTTATCACTTTTTACCTTGCTGTTTTTATATTTTCAGATTACAAATACTTATATCTACCCTCCATATTGCACTTGTATCACCATCTCTTCCCTGAACTAGTGCACCTATACAATTTACCATTATATTGGGTGTGTTGGGGACACAAGAGACTCTTTGTTATTTGGTTGCAGGGTTGTTTGAGAGAGACCATCTTCATCCTACGCCTCCCACGGATTGATAAACCTTAGGTGGAAAATTTGCTACTGTCCTACAAACCTCTGCACTTGGAGGCCCAACAACGTATATAAGAAGAAGGTTGTGTAGTAGACATTAGGGTTGAGCATACAAACAAAAAGCGCATGGCAACCTCTGGTTCCCTTTGCGACGGGCCTATCTTTTACTTTCATGTATTTACTTTCATGCAAGGGTCAACATTTTTCTCTCTATTCCTTTTATTTTTATCCTTTGGCAAGCATCATGTGGTGAGGAAAGATCTAGCCACATATGTCCAGTTGAATATGGGTGGCATAAGTTACTGTTGTTGACATCACACTTGAGGTGAGTGTGTTGGGAGGCGAAACTATAAGCCCCTATCTTTGTTTGTGTTTGGTTGAAACGTTTTGCTCATGTGTACGCGGTGAGTGTTAGCAATCATAGAAGACTAAATGATGGTTGAGTATGTGGACTTGCCTAAAGGATCCTCTAAGTGACCCTTCCTGAAAAGAAGATGAATTATAGTTGCAAAGTTGACTGAGAACATAGCTTGTTGGTTTACAAAAGAGTTTATGCTTTATACTTCAATGTTGTGATGAATTGTCACTTGTTCATGAGAAGTCTATGATAAAAGTTCTATAGTAAAAGTTTTATATTAAAGTTTGTTGATGTTATAATAAGTCACATGATGCTGCTATGTCCATATTTTTGTTTTTATCGACACCTCTCTCTCTCTCTCTAAGCATGTGGACATGTTTTTCGATTTCGTTTTTCGCTTGAGGACAAGCGAGGTCTAAGCCTAGGGGAGTTTATACGTCTATTTTGCATCATGTTTTCCTACTGTTATTTATGTTGTTTTATTGTATAATAATGCTTTTTGCAGTAATAGTAATGCATTTTCTCTCATAATATGCAAGGTATGTACCAATGGGGAGAATTTCTATAGCTGGAAATCTGGACCTGAAAAAGCTACGTCAAGCTACCTATTCTGCACGACTCCAAATGAGCTGAAACTCCCCGAGGATTTTTTATGGAATAGTTAATAAATATTGGAGCAAATAAGTACCAAAGGCGGGCCACCAGGTCGGCACAACCCACCTGGGCACGCCAGGAGGCCCAGGCGTGCCCTGGTGGGTGCTGCTCTCCTCGGCCCACCTCCGGTGCCCATCTTTTGGAATATAATTCATTTTGACCTAAAAAAATAAATGGAGGACATTCGGGACGAAGCGCCGCCTAGAGGCGGAACCTGGGCAGGAGCACTTTTGCCCTTCGGCGGAGCGATTCCGCCGGGGGAACTTCCCTCCCGAAGGTGGAAATCATCGTTATCATCATCACCAACAACTCTCCCATCTTGGGGAGGGCTATCTTCATCAACATCTTCACAGCACCAACTCCTCTCAAACCCAAGTTCATCTCTTGTGTTCAATCTTTGTATCAAAACTATAGATTGGTGCTTGTGGGTGACTAGTAGTGTTGATTACATCTTGTAGTTGATTACTATATGGTTTATTTGGTGGAAGATTATATGTTCAAATCCATTATGCTATTTAATACCCCTCTGATCTTGAGCATGTTTATCATATGTGAGTAGTCACTTTCGTTCTTGAGGTCACGGGAGAAATCATGTTGCAAGTAATCATCTGAACTGGATATGTGTTCGATATTTTGATGATATGTATGTTGCCATTCTCTTAGAGGTGTCATGTGAACGTCGAATACATGACACTTCACCATATTTGGGCCTAAGGGAATGTATTGTAGAGTAGTTATTAGATGGTGGGTGGCGAGAGTGACAAAAGCTTAAACTCCAGTTCATGCGCTATTCCGTAAGGGACCGATTGGATCCAAAAGCTTAATGCTATGGTTAGAAATAATTCTTAATACGTTTCTCGTAGTTGCAGATGCTTGCGAGAGGGTTAATCATAAGTAGGACGTTTGTTCAAGTAAAAATAGCACCTAAGCACCGGTACACACACATATCAAATTATCAAAGTACCAAACACAAATTAAGCCAACATGATGAAAGTGGCTAGATAAAATTCCCGTGTACCCTCAAGAACACTTTTCTTATCATAAGAAACTGTTTTGGCCTGTCCTTTGCCTCAAAAGGATTGGGCTACCTTGCTGCACTTTTTTTTACTACTATTTTTACTTGCTCGTTAAAATTATCCTGCTATCAAACTACTCCGCTACTCACAATTTTAGCACTTGCAGACATTACCGTGTTGGAAACCACTTGTCATTTCCTTCTGCTCCTCGTTGGGTTCGACACTCTTACTTATCGAAAAGGGCTACAATTGATCCCATATACTTGTGGGTCATTAGCAGGCTGTGGTCCTATAGAGAAATCAACAATATATAAGTCTCCTCTCCTAAAGCCTTCGAAGACTTTGGAATTGTCAGATTCCATTAGCACAATGCAACGATATTTGCCAAGGACGACAACCATATCAAGATCACAAAACATTGAGATAGACATGAGGTTGAGTCCTATGGACTCGACAAGCATGACTTTGTCCATGTGTCTATCCTTTGATATTGCAACCCTACCTAGACCCAATACCTTGCTTTTGCCTTTGTCAGTGTAGGTGATATGCTTCAGATGAGATGGAGATAAAGCAATTTTCATAAATAAGTTCCTATCACCGGTCATGTGATTTGTACATCCACTGTCGAGGACCCACTAGTAGCTTTGGATTGTTCATGTTGCAGATGAATTAGTGCAACTTACGAACCCATATACTTCATAGGTGAAGAATATGACATCAATTTCATCAACAATATAACAGATATAGCAATATAAGGACGTGTGAAATGAGTAGTTCATTTCTACATGATTAACTTGCGTCCATTCAAGCATATTCGGATCTCTAGCGAATTCTTCAGACGATTAAGTTCGTCTGTAGACCTGACCCTGCATAAGAGATTAGTTCTTTTTCTTCACCACCCACATCTGGAGGGGTGGCAAAGAGTTCATCATTTTGCGAGCTCCATAAGAGAAAGATGGCATTGAAGCCAGTGGACTTCATTTCACAGAAGAGGGGTTAGGGTAAGCATATGAATAAGAAGAGAAATTCTTCGAGGACTTATGAAAATAATGATTTGAAGAATAATGCACATACTCATATCCTTTTGTCTTTCCCCGTGGAACTGAATTTTTAGCACGATGATGTTCATATGAGGATTTGGATCCATGTGAGGAATTTGATCCAAATGAAGAATTTGGTCCATATGAGGACTTGGATCCATATGAAGATTTTGATCCATAAGAAGAATTTGATCTGGAGTTCCTATTCTTCATAGGTGGTGTCATGATGACATTCACCTGAAGACTTTTAAGGTACGTTTTGGGAACCCAGATTTTCTTATTAGGGGGACTGTTCCTATAGTTAGTTCCAACATATCGAGCAAATACTTCACCATTCTAATTTTTGAACAGTTTATAGTGGGAGTCAAATGACTCATCAGAGGAATATGAAGATTCACAAGTAAAGCCAGATAAAGTGCATGGATCTACAGGAGGTCCTTTCACAGCAACCCATGAGGTTTTGGGATACTGCTCAGTTTTCTAGTAGGTCCCATCAGGATTGAGTTTCCTCTCAAAGGCAATATCCTCTTTCCTAGGGTTCCTATTCAAGATCTTCTTTTTGAGCACATCGCAAAGAGTGTGATGTCCTTTGAGGCTTTTGTATATGCCTGTGACATACAATTCCTTCAACCCTGCATTATTGTTAGTGGTACTAGTGGTATACTCAGATGAGGAATTTGTGACCATAGTGTCAGTTGAAGAATTTGAAGCAATAGAAGCATTTGAACATGGAGTTGAAGAATTAGCAGATTCACGCTCAATGCATTTCAGACATGGTGGAATAAATTCTTCCTGAGAAGAACCGATCTGTTGAGCAAGAAATGAATCATTTTCCTTCTGAAGATCTTCATAACTCACTTTTAACTTCTCAAGATCTTTCTTTCTCTGAAGAAATTCACAAGAACGCTTTTCCATGATCGGCTAAGAGAGAGTTATGATGACACTAATGTTTATCAAACTTAATGGAAGACTTTGAAGATCATCAATCAAAGTTTGAGTTAGATCCAATTCCTCACCCAATAGGTCATCACTTTTGTCTAGCAAATTTTGAACCTTTTCCAAAGCCTTTTGTCGTTTGACAGAATCTTAGCAAGTTTGGAATAGCTAGGTTTGAGATTGTCATCAGATTCATCCTCACTAGAATTAGAGGGGGGTGTTTAAGTACCCTGGCACCTTGTGCCATGAAGCAATAGGTGGGAGCATAGTCATCGACGCTTTTGTCAGCAGTGTTGGGGAGGTCATTTTCTTCAGCATCGAAGATCGACTTGCTGACGTAAGTAGTAGCGAGGGCTAGGCTCGCCACACCAGAGTATGACTCCTCAGATTCCTCCTCTTCCACATTCTCCTCAGATTCAGCTTCAGAGTCCATTTCCTTGCCAATAAATGTCACGACCGACTTTTTCAATAAATAAATATTGAGAAAATCGATCTTTAAATCCCAGTATAGGAAAAAGTCATCCTTTCTGGTAGACAAATGCTTGATAAACAGAGAACCAGTAGCATCAAATATATTACAGGGTTGAGCTGAGGCTGCTCAACAATTTATTACAAACTCACCAATATCTTACATATGGGCGGTTATGACACAGGGGTGTGGTGGCATGCTACTAGCTCGAGGAAAAAGTGGTGGTGGATAACTTGACTCCTAACTGGCAGCTCATCAAGCATCGGGGGAGGCTCCATGAATTTATTCGGGGGTTGCGGAAGCGGATAATACAATGACCAAAACAGGATCGCACGGGACTGACTGGGACTCCTCTAGGTGTCGAACTTGCTATCAAACTCTTCATCCAAGAGATCGCCTTCATCAACATCTGGCCAAATCAACAAGCCAGGTGAGTACTTTGAAAGTACTCGCAAGACAGTTCGGACAAAAGATATAATCAATGAATGCATGAATGCGTCATGAATAAAAGATGATGCTCATATAACAACAATAATATTGCGGGACTTGATAAATAAAATAAATAACTGAAAACCGATCGGGTGTCTGGAGCGATGCCTCGAAAGGTAAATAAATAAAATGCATACCGCAGTCGGGCGTCTAAGCGACACCACATAAAGGGCTTAAAAGAAATGCCGCAGTCGGGCGTCTTAGCGACACCACATAAAGGGCTTAAAAGAAATGCCACAGTCGGACGTCTGAGCGACATCACATAAAGGGCTTTAAAAGAAATGCCACAGTCGGACGTCTGAGCGACATCACATAAAGGGCTATAAAAGAAATGCCACAGTCGGACGTCTGAGCGACATCACAGACAGGGCTTGCAACAAATGTAAATAACAGGTATGCCACCGTCGGACGTCTGAGCGACATCACAGACAGGGCCTATAACAAAAGTAAATAACAGGTATGCCACCGTCGGACGTCTGAGCGACATCGCAGACAGGGCTTGTAATAAATGTAAACAACAAGATTAGTCCATCCACAAGAATAATCTTTTAACCGGATTTATCACACATAAATCCCACCGGAGTTTTGTCACTAAGGCTGATACCTGACAAGATAAGATGAATATAGTACTTGAACAAAGTACAAGATAATTGAAAGATTTGAGACTCTGCAGAGTTTGGATGAACTGACCACAGCCAACGGATTTCCGTAGTCACGAATGACTAGTTCCGTTTACGGTATTTCAGTAGAAACACATTTAACTAGTACACACCCATTTCACCTCACGATGCTAGGAATCACCCTGGACAACATCCAAGAAAAACTTTGAGACGGGGAGGCCACAACCTCGAATAGCATGGGATCAAATTTCTATACGCGCGCTCTAAGGGGTGCCCCCCTCTCGGTCCCAACCGGAAACACCCATGCCCCCTGACCGGATGACGGGCTTTAATCCAGGGCCATGGAACCCTCATCCCGGCCTCTCTATTTGGTGTGTACCAGGAAAACGATTTGCAACTTACTATGCCATATTCCTTTCGGAAAACATGTGACAGTATAGGAAGGGATGAATGAAAATGTGATTTGTTTCACGATGACACGGAAGTCAAATAATCTGGCATAAGACTGGCATGTCACAACACTGCCATCTTACCCATCCTCATGCCAACACATGGCTATGCAAATATGTATCCAACAACATAATGCTTTCCGAAACTTACTTTCCGCTTATGTGCATGAAATATAACATTCAAAGTGATCTTCATAAACATGCCATGACTATACTAAAATGCAAACATGCAACAACACTCATCATATCAAGAGTTCAAACATGCTTGCCTGTTCGGAGTAGTCGGAGTTTAACTATGTGAAGTTTGCAGCTCCGTCACCTCCTCGGGTATCTATGGTATAAGAAAAATACGTACACAATGTAAATACCGTGAGTGTACGGATAAGTGTTCCAAATATTTTTCAAATAAATATGAAAAAAACTAGACAGAAAAATAAAGATGACAGAAAAGGAATCAATCAAAAAACATTTTCCGTTTAAAAGTTATAAGAGTTTTGGTCCAAGGACCCATCTGTAATGAAACAGAAAGTTTCCAGAAGGCTCTGCGAAAAGTCCATAATAACGTTTCGTTTAAAAGAAATGGCTGCGAGGCTGACAGGCGGGCTCCACCTGTCGGGTTTGAAATTTCAAACGGAGAAAACAGAGCGCGACGGCGCCCGAGAGGTGCGGTGGTCGTGGACGGCGATCCACGGCGAGGCAAGGTGATCGTGGGTTACCTTCGAGATCGGTGCACTGTTCCGCGTCTGTGGGTGGTGGTGGTGGTCGTCGGCGAGCACTGTGTCGATGGCGGCCCTTGCTCCGGCTCACGGCGGTTCGGGTAGTCGTGGATCTCGCCGGAGGGAGCTGCGGGGATCAAATAGGAGTGGGGGTTAGTCTCCTAGTTGCTCAAGAGGGTTGCTGACGAAGTTACGGCGTCGGAGACGGCCTCACCGGAGCGAATCGAGGTGGAGGCCAAGGCGGAACGGGGCGGCCGGAGTCGGGGAAGAAGGGCCCCTCGAGGCTCTTCCAGTGGCTAGGCGGGGTCTAGTGAGGTGGTGGAGTCGTGCGGGGGCGAGAGCGAGCTCGGGGGTGCTATTTATAGCCGGCCCGAGGCGGTTGCCGTGAACAGATAAGTCCGGTTACTTGATTACGGCGGTGCTGTGGCTGGACGGTCGGCTTAGGAGCTTGAGCATCGCCTAGGTGGAGTATTGGTGCCGTTTCTGTGTCCAACTCAACACGGGAGGGTTGGTTACAGTCTGCCCTCGACGGAACGGCCGCACGGCCCGTCGGCGGCAGAGAACACGCTCTGCGCGTGCCAAGCCATGGCGACGGTGTTGCATGCGTGCGATGGCAAGGAGATGGCCACGCGGAGCCACCAGGAGGTTTGGGCGGCGCCGAACGGTGTTGAGCCGCTGTTTTGCTTCCTGTCAGCCGTTACGGTGGTTCTGCCGCCGCAAAGCATGCCGGCGCAGGCGGGCCAGGGCGCCACCGACGCCAGGAAGGTGCCAAGCGCGCGTGTGGAGCTCCGGACAAGCAGGCCAGGCTGCAAGCATCGAGCCAACGCACAGTGGGCATGTGACTGAAGTTCTGTCGGAGAAACGACACTGAACTTTCTGAATTTACTGAATATGAACAGAAACAGTGCATGCCAAGTGTTCGACAGAATGATTCTGGCATCTAGGGATTTTTCCTTGAGCTGATTTTTGGTGGAGTGGCCTCTCATTGCAACTAGAGGTTGCCTGAATTTTGGTGGAATTTTTGGAGGAGTGTAGATATGAATTTCACCAAATTTGGCAAATCTGATCCAAACTTGCAGAGAGTAAATTTTGAAATATTTGAAAAGAAGAAGAGTGGATCAAGATGGTTCTAGGTTGTGGGTACAAAGGACTATCCAGAGGTGTTGAGTTGAGGTCAAAAATCAAATGCATTAGGGTACTTGCTTTGCAAATCACCTAGGCTCAAAAGAAAAGACAGAATTATTTTTGGAAAGAGAAATAATTGGAATAAAATCCAAAAATGGATTTTATTAGTTTGGACAGAATGTTTGGGTTGTATCCAAGTGGGAGGAGGGGTTTTGGGGAAATTTTACAATAAGAAGCATGGTAAACAAGAGTAGATCAAAATCAAAAGAAAGCCCAAAAACAAAAGATTTTCTTTTTAAAAGAAACTAAATCCAAGAAAAAAATATTTTTGAGAGGGCAAACTTAGCAAGAGGGTTTTTAAGAAGGGTTTAAATGATCTTCTTTCAAACCAAGCAAGGCTCTTTCTGAAAACAAAAATCACAAAAATTTTGGAGTGTCACAGCACCAACCCCCTTAGGAAAAATCTCGTCCCCGAGATTTCAGCTGATCCTTAAACAGGTGTGGGTGCTCTGTCCGAAGAAAATCCTTGCTCTCCCAAGTTGCTTCATTCTCGGTGTGATTACTCCACTGAACTCTGAAAAACTTAATGGTTTTCTGTCGGGTCCTCCTCTCAGACTCTTCTAATATTTTTATTGGGTGCTCCCGGTAAGTGAGGTCCAGCTGCACGTCAATATTCTCATGTGAAACATGCTTCTCTGGGTTGCTCACATATTTTCTCAACTGCGAGATGTGAAACACGTTGTGGATACCGGATAAGTCTTCGGGTAGGTCTAGCTGGTAGGCTATCGTGCCTCTTCGGGCCACTATATGAAATGGTCCGATGAATCTTGGTGCTAGCTTACCCCTAATCTTGAATCATTGTAGACCCTTCATAGGACAAACTCTTAGGTATACCAATTCTCCGGGTTCAAAACGGATTTCCCGATTCTTTCGGTCGTAATAACTCTTTTGCCGACTTTGAGCTGTTTTGAGTCGATCTCTAATTGTCTTAACTTTCTCCTCGGCCTCCTTGAGCATATCTGGGCCAAAGATATGGCTGTCTCCGGTCTCTGACCAATTTAGCGGGGTATGACATCTTCTCCCATATAGAGCTTCAAAGGGTGCCATTTGCAAGCTGCCTTGATAGCTGTTGCTGTAAGCGAACTCTGCATATGGCAAACTTTCTTCCCAACTGTTCCCGTAGGTGAGGACACAGGCTCTTAGCATGTATTCTAGGATTTGGTTTACGCGTTCCGTCTGCCCATCAGTCTGGGGATGGTATGCGGTACTGAAGGCTAGTTGGGTTCCTAGTGCCTGTTGTAGTTGATCCCAAAATATAGAGACGAACTGTGTGCCTCTATTGGAGATGATAGTCTTAGGGACTCCATGCAGGCAGACGATACAGGCAAGATAAAGTCTGGCCAGTCTCTGAGTGGTGTAAGTTGTCTTTACTGGAATAAAATGTGCCACCCTGGTTAATCTGTCGGTTATGACACATATGGCATCATTTCCGTGTCGTGACCGTGGCAGTCCAACGATAAAGTCCATTCCAATCTCGTCCCATTTCCACTCGGGTATCTTATTTGGCTGTAACAGTCCGGCTGGTTTCTGGTGCTCGGCCTTGATACGTTGACAGGAGTCACATCATGCAATGAACGTGGCTATATCTCTCTTCATACCGTGCCACCAAAAAATTTCCTGAAGGTCTTTGTACATTTTTGTCCCTCCAGGATGGATTGAATACGGAGCTGTGTGACTTTCAGTCAATATCTGCTGTTTGTGGTCCTTGACATTCGGTACGCATAGCCTCTCTCCGTACCACAATATTCCTTGCTCATCTACGTTGAATTCTGAGGCTCTTCCCAAACTCACTTTTCTTTTTATGCCCTCAATGCTGGGGTGTCCGTGTTGGGCTTCCTTGATCCTTTCCATCAGGGTAGGCTGTATTTCTATATTCGACACACTACCTTCGGTAACCATTATTAGATTGAGTCGGGCAAATTCCTGCTGAAATTCTGGCCTCAACTTTGGTATACTGTCGTCGTCCGTGCTGGGATTTCGACTAAGTGCATCTGCCACAACATTTGCTTTTCCGGGATGATAGTGGATTCCAACATCATAATCCTTCACCAACTCTAACCAGCGTCGTTGCCGTAAATTTAACTCTGGCTGTGTGAAAATATACTTAAGACTCTTATGGTCTGTGTATATCTCACAACGATTCCCAAGTAGGAAGTGTCTCCATTCCTTGAGTGCATGGATGACCGCTGCTAATTCCAAGTCATGAGTGGGATAATTCTCCTCATGCTTGCGTAGTTGTGTGGAGACATACACAACTACCTTGCCTTCTTGCATCAATACGCATCCGAGTCCTTTCCGGGATGCGTCACAATATACCTCAAAATTCTTGTGTATATCTGGCACAATTAGTACTGGTGCCGTTGTTAATTTGCTTTTTAGCTCCTGGAAGCTTTTCTCACATGCTTCTGTCCATTCAAACTTCTTGCCTTTCTTGAGCAATTGTTTCATGGGCTTTGCTATAGTGGAGAATCCTTCAATAAATCTCCGATAATAGCCTGCCATTCCCAAGAAACTCTGTACGTCCGTTACGTTAGCTGGTAGTTTCCAGCCAAGTACGGCCTTGACTTTTTCCGGGTCTACTGCAATACCTTCTTGGGTTAGCACGTGGCCCAGAAAACCCACCTGCCTTAGCCAAAATTCACATTTGCTGAATTTGGCGTACAGTTGATGTTTCCTGAGTTCTCTGAGTACAGTCCTGAGATGTTCGGCGTGCTCTTCTGGTGTTTTGGAATATATCAGAATGTCATCGATGAATACCACAACAAACTTGTCCATATACTTCATAAATACTTTGTTCATGAGGTGAACAAAATATGCGGGGGCGTTGGTTAGCCCGAATGGCATCACTGTGAACTCATATAGCCCATATCTGGAGGTGAAGGCGGTCTTGGGAATATCTTCTGTTCGTACTTTTAATTGGTGGTATCCTGATCTCAAGTCAATTTTTGAGAAGACTTTGGCCTGTGCGAGTTGATCGAATAAATCATTTATTCGGGGCATTGGGTATTTGTTCTTGATCGTGACCATGTTGATAGCTCGATAATCAATACACAACCTCATTGTTCCATCCTTCTTCTTCGCAAATAAAATTGGAGAACCCCAAGGTGAGGAGCTGGCTCGTATGTATCCTTTCTCCAATAATTCTCTTATTTGCTTCTTCAACTCTACCAATTCGGATGGTGCCATTCTGTAAGGTTTCTTGTAAATAGGAGCGGTTCCGGGTGCTGGCTCAATGCTGAATTCTATCTCTCGGTCCAGTGGCATGCCTGGTAGTTCTTCTGGAAATACGTCTGGGAATTCACATACTACTGGAACCTTGTTCAGCTCAGAAACGTCCACCTTGTTTAATCTAGGTTGCCGAGGTATTTGTCTCTCTTTGGCTGAAACTTTTATTTTCTTCCCATGATGGTGTGTGAGAATCACGGTACGGTTGAAGCAGTCAATAAAACCTTTGTTGGTGGTTAACCAATCCATTCCTAGGATGACATCCAGTCCTTTGCTTTCTAGTACAATAAGGTTGGCGTAAAACTTTAATCCTTCAAATTCAATAACCACACCTTGACAGTAACTCTGGGTCACTTGCTTAATTCCAGGGGACTTGATGATCATTTATTTTTCCAAGGGAAGCATCGAAAAATTATTTTGCAAAGCAAAACTTTTCGAAACGAATGAGTGAGAAGCTCCAGAATCAAACAAAACCATGGAAGGTATTGTGTTGACGGGGTACGTACCGAGTATGATATCTGGGGCGTTCTGTGCTTCCTCTCGGGTCACGTGGTTCAAGTGACCTTTCCGGTGGTTGTTGTTGGGGTTGAAATTGCTTCACTTTGGTGCTGAATTATTGCCACCATTATTGAGCTTCGGGGTTGAGCTCCTTGGCTTGGGGTACTGCTTGGCATAGTGCCCTTCTTCTCCACAAGCATAACAGGTAACGCCTGGGCGATAGGTGAACTCTTTGTCTCTTGCATGGAAATTCTTGATTGTACGTGAATTTTCCGTCGGGGTTTTGTGTGTTCCACCCTTCTGAATTTCCGTCTTGTTTCTGGGGTTGCGAGCAAAAGTAGTCTGGTCCCTTTTGCGTTTACGGAAATCTTCCAGGCTACGTCGCTCATTTTCCAGAGTAATGGCCTTATCCACTAGTATTTTAAAATCTGGAAAGGTATGCACAACTAGCTGGCACTTAATGGCGGGTGCCAGGCCTTCCAAGAATTTTTCCATCTTCTTGCTCTCGGTCATGCGTTCTTCATTGGCGTAGCGAGACAACGGAGTGAATTGGCTGTTGTATTCTGACACTGTCATGGCCCTTTGCTTGAGTTCATCAAATTCTTTCTTCTTGATTTTCATGACGCTCTTAGGAATATGTGCCCCACGAAAACCTTCTTTGAAATTTTCCCAGGTGATTTCATTTTCGTTGGGGTGCATGTGCAGGAAGTTTTCCCACCATGATGCAGCTGCTCCTGTGAGATCATGTGGTGCATACAATACTTTTTCACGGTCTGAACACTGTGCGATAATTAATTTTCTCTCCATGTCTCGAAGCCAGTCATCGGCGTCAAGAAGCTTGTCAGTATGAGAAAATGTTGGAGGACGCGTCTTTTGTAACTTAGATAATTTGGATTGCGATTGATACTGACCACGGTTACTTCCCATATTGATGAATTGGTTCATCATTTCCTGGTGTTGCTGCTGACTCTGTTCATACAAACGACACACTTGTGTAAAAGTTGTTTCATTGTCCTGTTGACTTGTCTGACCCTGAGTGAAATTGTGGTTCTGCAGTGTGCCATAAATTTCTTCTGGCTGAGTTGGCATGGAGCGCGTCCAAGGACGAGACATCTTTCACTCTGGGGATATATTTTGTGAACTCGTAAGATAAGAAAGAGAGTCGCAAAAGTCAATAAAATCACACACAAAGAACATTTTTAAACTCCAGTATATTTTTGGAAACACACGATTGCGCGCGGAGAAGGACTATTACATATCTTACACGCGGGCATAATTATACATTACATCACTCAGGATATGCGTACATAATCCTGACATGTTATTTAAACTAGTGCACTCCTCCAGATCCTACATGATGCGCAAACAGGCTACTTCTCACAACCTATGTACATATAAACATATTACACAAGTCGATACATCGCATGGCGTCTACGCGTACTCAGTCGGAGATGTTCAGGATCTCCCTTGGCCTGCCGAGGGTGAGACGCGGTGACGTTGGGGAATCAAATTCCTCCTCGCTAATAGGTTCCAGATGAGGAACGCTGTGCTGAGCTGATGGAGCAGGTGCCGTGGGCGGAGTACCCTGAATAAGAGTGGGCGGAATAGGTGGAGTAGCACGTATGGGAGTGGGTGCAAAAAGTGGTGTGGCGTGAACGGGAGTGGGTGCAAAAAGTGGTGCAGCGCGAACGGGAGTGGGTGCAATAGCCTGGTTGAATTCCTCAGTGGTAGGCAGACGACGTGCAGTAGCGAGAATGGTAGGCGAATGAGAAGCTGAGGACGAGATAAAGGTCAGCGGTGGAGCGGTGTGTTGGAGTTCCCTCCTGTTAGCAGCACAACCATGAACTGAGTCCATGCGGGCAGCTACGAGGTTGTCCACCATGCTGTCAAAGGCTGCCTCCAGGGCTCGGAGGTACTCGACAAGCATCTCAAAGGCCTCGTCTTGCTCTCCTCTGGGGCAAGAGAATGAGTAGTGACAGGTGTAAGGCACATGGCATGGAAGGTAGCGATAGCGACGGGTCTTCATTGCAGGAAGGACATCCCGAAGATGAGCTATCGCCTCGCGGGCTGCCATCTGCATAGCATGCCTCTCTGTAGGCATGGCTCTCCCCAAGAAACGGAAGCGGCGCATCTCAACACGCCCTCCCCTGAATTGCACCACGGCTTGGTGCATGGTCAGACTGTCGTTGATCTTGTGCGGATAAAGCGTGCAGACTGGGCGCACGGATGGCCCCATCGCAACCTGAACGATGAAGGAGAGGAGTTTGACGAACCCCTCAGGCACGTTGGCGAACATTTGAGACTCGCAGTCGCTGCCGGCCATCTACAAAAGTAGGCAAAAATTCTGAGTGGTCAGATCATAAATTTTTATGCCGACTGTCAGAAAGATGACTACATTTTGTAAAAACAAGAATAAACACTGTCATGCTAATAATTAAATTAGTGATCGCACCTAGTGGCTTCCTACAGTCAGCCTGGCTCTGGTTACCAAGTCTGTCACGACCGACTTTTTCAATAAATAAATATTGAGAAAATCGATCTTTAAATCCCAGTATAGGAAAAAGTCATCCTTTCTGGTAGACAAATGCTTGATAAACAGAGAACCAGTAGCATCAAATATTTTACAGGGTTGAGCTGAGGCTGCTCAACAATTTATTACAAACTTGCCAATATCTTACATATGGGCGGTTAAGACACAGGGGTGTGGTGGCATGCTACTAGCTCGAGGAAAAAGTGGTGGTGGATAACTTGACTCCTAACTGGCAGCTCATCGAGCGTCGGGGGAGGCTCGATGAATTTATTCGGGGGTTGCGGAAGCGGATAATACAATGACCAAAACAGGATCGCACGGGACTGACTGGGACTCCTCTAGGTGTCGGACTCGCTATCAAACTCTTCATCCAAGAGATCGCCTTCATCAACATCTGGCCAAATCAACAAGACAGGTGAGTACTTTGAAAGTACTCGCAAGATAGTTCAGACAAAAGATATAATCAATGAATGCATGAATGCGTCATGAATAAAAGATGATGCTCATATAACAACAATAATATTGCGGGACTTGATAAATAAAATAAATAACTGAAAACCGATCGGGTGTCTGGAGCGACGCCTCGAAAGGTAAATAAATAAAATGCATGCCACAGTCGGGCGTCTAAGCGACACCACATAAAGGGCTTAAAAGAAATGCCGCAGTCGGGCGTCTTAGAGACACCACATAAAGGGCTTAAAAGAAATGCCACAGTCGGACGTCTGAGCGACATCACATAAAGGGCTTTAAAAGAAATGCCACAGTCGGACGTCTGAGCAACATCACATAAAGGACTGTAAAAGAAATGCCACAGTCGGACGTCTGAGCGACATCGCAGACAGGGCTTGCAACAAATGTAAATAACAGGTATGCCACCGTCGGACGTCTGAGCGACATCACAGACAGGGCCTATAACAAAAGTAAATAACAGGTATGCCACCGTCGGACGTCTGAGCGACATCGCAGACAGGGCTTGTAATAAATGTAAATAACAAGATTAGTCCATCCACAGGAATAATCTTTTAACCGGATTTATCACACATAAATCCCACCGGAGTTTTGTCACTGAGGCTGATACCTGACAAGATAAGATGAATATAGTACTTGAACAAAGTACAAGATAATTGAAAGATTTGAGACTCTGCAGAGTTTGGACGAACTGACCACAGCCAATGGATTTCCGTAGTCACGAGGGACTAGTTCCGTTTACGGTATTTCAGTAGAAACACATTTAACTAGTACACACCCATTTCACCTCAAGATGCCAGGAATCACCCTGGACAATGTCCAAGAAAAACTTTGAGACGGGGAGGCCACAACCTCGAATAGCATGGGATCAAATTTCTATACGCGCGCTCTAAGGGGTGCCCCCCTCTCGGTCCCAACCGGAAACACCCATGCCCCTTAACCGGATGACGGGCTTTAATCCAGGGCCATGGAACCCTCATCCCGGCCTCTCTATTTGGTGTGTACCAGGAAAACGATTTTCAACTTACTATGCCATATTCCTTTCAGAAAACATGTGACAGTATAGGAAGGGATGAATGGAAATGTTATTTGTTTCACGATGACACAGAAGTCAAATAATCTGGCATAAGACTGGCATGTCACAACACTGCCATCTTACCCATCCTCATGCCAACACATGGCTATGCAAATATGTATCCAACAACATAATGCTTTCCGAAACTTACTATCCGCTTATGTGCATGAAATATAACATTCAAAGTGATGTTCATAAACATGCCATGACTATACTAAAATGCAAACAAGCAACAACACTCATCATATCAAGAGTTCAAACATGCTTGCCTGGTTCGGAGTAGTCGGAGTTTAACTGTGTGAAGTTTGCAGCTCTGTCACCTCCTCCAGTATCTACGGTATAAGAAAAATACATATGCAACGTAAATACCATGAGTGTACAGATAAGTGTTCGAAATATTTTTCAAATAAATATGAAAAAAAACTAGACAGAAAAATAGAGATGACAGAAAAGGAATCAATCAAAAATCATTTTCTGTTTAAAAGTTATAAGAGTTTTGGTCCAAGGACCCATCTGTAATGAAACAGAAAGTTTCCAGGGGCTCTGCGGAAAAGTCCAGAATAACGTTTCGTTTAAAACAAACGGCTATGAGGCTGACAGGCGGGCTCCACCTGTCAGGTTTGAAATTTCAAACGGAGAAAACAGAGCGCGACGGCGCCTGAGAGGTGTGTTGGTCGCCGGCGGCGATCCACGGCTAGGTAAGGTGATCGGGGGTTACCTTCGAGATCAGTGCACCATTCCGCGTCTGTGGGTGGTGGTGGTGGTCGCCGGCGAGCATTGTGTCGACGGCGGCCCTTGCTCTGGCGGACGGCGGTTCGGGCAGTCGTGGATCTTGCCGGAGGGAGCTGCGGGGATGAAATATGAGTGGGGGTTTGTCTCCTAGTTGCTCGAGAGGGTTGCTGATGAAGTTAGGGCATCGGAGACGGCCTCACCGGAGCGAATCGAGGTGGAGGCCGAGGCGGAGCGGGGCGGCCGGAGTCGGGGAAGAAGGGCCCCTCGAGGCTCTTCCAGTGGCTAGGCGGGGTCTAGTGAGGTGGTGGAGTCGTGCGGGGGCGAGAGCGAGCTCGGGGGTGCTATTTATACCCGGCCCGAGGCGGTTGCCGTGAACGGATAAGTCCGGCGAGTTGATTACGGCGGCGCTGTGGCTGGACGGTCGGCTTAGGAGCTTGAGCATCGCCTAGGTGGAGTATTGGTGTCGTTTCTGTGTCCAACTCAGCACGGGAGGGTTGGTTACGGTATGCCCTCGACGGAACGGCCGCACGGCCCGTCGGCGGCAGAGAACGCGCTCTGCGCGTGCCAAGCCACGGCGACGGTGCTGCATGCGTGCGCTGGCAAGGAGATGGCCACGCGGAGCCACAAAGAGGTTTGGGCGGCGCCGAACGGCGTTGAGCCGCCGTTTTGCTTCCTGTCGGCCGTTACGGTGGTTCTGCCACCGCAAAGCATGCCGGCGCAGGCGGGCCAGGGCGCCACCGACGCCAGGAAGGCGCCAAGCGCGCGTGTGGAGCTCCGGACAAGCAGGCCAGGCTGTGAGCATCGAGCCAACGCACAGTGGGCATGTGACTGAAGTTCTGTCGGAGAAACGACACTGAACTTTCTGAATTTACTGAATATGAACAGAAACAGTGCATGCCAAGTGTTCGACAGAATGATTCTGGCATCTAGGGATTTTTTCCTTGAGCTGATTTTTGGTGGAGTGGCCTCTCATTGCAACTAGAGGTTGCCTGAATTTTGGTGGAATTTTTGGAGGAGTGTAGATATGAATTTCACCAAATTTGGCAAATCTGGTCCAAACTTGCAGAGAGTAAATTTTGAAATATTTGAAAAGAAGAAGAGTGGATCAAGATGGTTCTAGGTTGTGGGTACAAAGGACTATCCAGAGGTGTTGAGTTGAGGTCAAAAATCAAATGCATTAGGGCACTTGCTTTGCAAATCACCTAGGCTCAAAAGAAAAGACAGAATTATTTTTGGAAAGAGAAATAATTGGAATAAAATCCAAAAATGGATATTATTAGTTTGGACAGAATATTTGGGTTGTATATAAGTGGGAGGAGGGGTTTTGGGGAAATTTTACCACAAGAAGCATGGTAAACAAGAGTGGATCAAAATCAAAAGAAAACCCAAAAACAAAAGATTTTCTTTTTAAAAGAAACTAAATCCAAGAAAAAAATATTTTTGAGAGGGCAAACTTAGCAAGAGGGTTTTTAAGAAGGGTTTAAATGATCTTCTTTCAAACCAAGCAAGGCTCTTTCTGAAAACAAAAATCACAAAATTTTTGGAGTGTCACAATAAATGCCCGAGCCTTCTTGGAACTGCTCTTCTTGTGAGATGAAGACTTTGAAGATTTTCACGATGAGGACTTTGAAGATTTCTTCTTCTTCTTTGAGTCATCAGAATCATCATCCTTGTACTTCTTCTTTGATTCTCTTTCCCACTGAGGACAATCAGACATGTAGTGACCAGGTTTCTTGCATTTGTGGCAAGTCCTCTTCTTATAGTCACGAGATGAGGAATCATCACTTCTTGAATATTTTCCAAAGCTACCATGCCAAGAGAACTTCTGAAATTTCTTCACGAGCATTGCTAGCTCCTGTCTTAGTTCTTCAGGATCACCAAGGCTGCTACAAGAATCTTCACCTTCAAATTCAGAGACTGCCTTGGCCTTCAGTGCGCGTGATCTTCCATAGCTCCGCCCATAGAGGTCTGTCTTCTTAGCAAGCTGGAACTCATGAGTATTTAGTCTCTCGAGGATATCATCAGGATCTAGTGACTTGTAATCTCCTTGCTCTCAAATCATCAGTGCAAGGGTATCGGATGAGTAATCAAGTGATCTCGGCAATTTGTTCACCACCTCATGGTTGGAGATGTCAGTGGCACCAAGTGCTTGAAGCACATTTGAGATATCAGTGAGGCGATCGAAGGTTTGCTAAACATTTTTTTTGTCGAGTGTTTTGAAGCAGTTGAAGAGATTGCGAAGAACATCAACTCAGGGGTCATGTTGAGTGGATACTCCTTTGTTGACCTTGGACAGCCTGTCCTAGATCGGCTTTGCTGTTTCCAAAGCACTCACTCTACCGTACTGTCGTTTGCTCAGATGACCACATATTATATTCTTCGCTTGAGAATCGAGTTGCTTGAATCTCTTCATATCAGCAGAATTCACAAACGGAGTGACTGAGGGAACACCATTTATCACAACATACCAGAGATCGTTATCAATTGCCTCAAATGCATGCGCATCTTGTTCTTCCAGTAAGGGTAGTCCGTCCCATCGAAGGTAGGGCACCCAGCCGAGACCTTGATCATTCCTGCAGTCAACATAACTAAAACTCTAGGTGGTTAAACCAAAATCACATAGAACAAGGGAGTACCTTGCTTTGATACCAATTGAAAGTGCGTTATATCGACTAGAGGGGGTGAATAGGCAATTTTTACAAATTCATCACTGAGGAATTTCTAGGTGAAGAAATTCCTAAGCAATGACACACTAGCAGTGAATAAGTACTCAGGTATAAGCATAACAGAGCAACAACATAGTCATCATGATGAACGAAAACAAGCACAGAGTACAGATAGTGTGCAAACAGGATAAGCAGGCTGAAGACTATGTGAGTAAAGAAATATGATTGAGGAGATAGAGAAAGTCTTCAGTCAAAGTCTTCAAACAGAAATGATCAGGTTCATCAACACATGAATAAGGAAATAGAAGGGTTGAGGAAATAGAAACAGTTGGCTTGGTGAGGACAATGATTTGGTAGACCAGTTCCAACTGCTGTGACGGTTGTACATGTGGTTGGAGCGGCTGGGTATTTAAACCTGAGGACACACAGTCCCGGACACACAGTCCTCACCGTATTCTCCTTGAGATAAAGTCACACAGACCTCGCCCAACCACTCGTGGTAAGTCACTCGGCAATCCACAATTCCTCTTGGTTGCTCAGACCATGATGCCTAACCATCTGGAGGATGCACGGTCCTCAAAGGTAACAAGTGTCGGTTCCACACAGGAACAATCTATTCAGTGATGCTCAATCACTTTGGGTTGTGGTGTTTGGGTGTTGGATTTTCCTCACTTGATGATTTTCTCTCAAAGTTCTTGGAGGATGGGATGCACTCAATGACAAGTGTCAGTTTCTCTCGGAGCAGCCAACTTGCTAGTGGTTGTAGGGGGCGGCTATTTATAGCCTAGGGAGCAGCCCGACATGATAAGACATAAATGCCCTTCATTGATATGACCGTTAGGTGGGTAGATATTTTGGGACAGCTGGCGAGTAGCACAGCAACTGTCGAATATTTGAGGTTCAAAGTCCTCGGGGCTATCATGTTCCTCACCGTGTAGGAAATCTGCACTGGCGAATTCCTAACTCCTCAGTCAGCACAAATTTTTCAGAGACCAGAAGATCTTCGTCTCTGTCACTAAAAAAATTGACTGAACTGATATGAGATTTCCAATGGCTTCACTCGAAAGGATTGTGTAGGTGTAGGATTTTGAGTTGAGCATCACTTCGAAATCACTTTCCTTAGTATTACCTCGACCCCCTTTAACAGTACGGTTTTTCCTACGACTCAAGAATAGAAAATGAAACTACAAAAACAAAAGTCTTCACGCTTTGTAATCCTCGCATGAATATCCAAGTCTTCAAGATCACACCAATTTCTTCACTTTCAAAGTCTTCAGGAGAACCAAAGTCTTCACCGGAAGACATACATTTTTAGGGGTCGACATTCATCGTAAATATCAAACTCCTCATTGACTTAGAGAGCCTGTGTACACTCACAAACATATTAGTCCCATAACCTATAAGTCTTCAATACACCAAAATCACTAATGGGCACTAGATGCAGTTACATTGGTTATGATACATTGGTTGGCGGAACCATCTCATTAACAACAATAACTTTGTAGTAATTACAAGCAATTCCTTTGTTGTAGCAAAAAAATTGCTTTTCACAAAAACTTAAACTTAGAGCCCACAGCCAATTTTTTTGCATATTGTGATAGCATTTTATTATAATTTTCCTCTCTATGACTTGTCGACATATTCAAAAAGTCCGACCTAGACGGTTGCAATGTCTCGTGTTGCAGAGGTTTATTCTGGCCAGGAGTGAGGCTACTGTACGGACCCGATCCTAAGTCACACCGATCTAGCATGTAACACATCATGTCACTTTGCGGCCTCACGCATGGTATCCCCATGGGTGCCACCTTACCTGGCTCGGGACTGTTTGTGCCTTCTGGCTCACCTATAGATGTGGTGGGCTCCTACTTCCATGGCAAAAAATCATGACAAAAAATGGGCTTTTCGTCCTGGGCGGGCTGGAGACGCAGTTGCATGACATTCTTCGGGCCCTCCATGACGGAAAAAACCGTGGTAGAAGCGAGCGCGAGGAAAATTTCGGGGAGTTCCCGGTTACGGTGGGTGGTCGGGGGCCGAGCGACGCGCGTTTCTCTCGTACACGTACGCGTGTGTGTGTGAGGCGTTGGCTCTAACTGAACCCGAGCGAGGCGTTGGGCTCTAACTGAAACCGAGCGATTGCACTGCAGGCTACGCGTTACTGAACCCGACCGATCGATCGATGGCTGTTAACTGAACCCGATCGAGCGATTCCTTCGCTACTGCTGCTAA